>NC_068418.1:23840395-24037895 GCF_023724105.1 Carassius gibelio
GGGGAGGAACTCAAGTGCAGACAGGATTCAACACAAAAGGGTTTATTAAATACAAAAAGGGAAAACAAAAACCCACGAGGGGGAAAACAAGGGCTAGGGTAAGGACTAAATAACCAAACAAGACAGGGCTGACCAGATAAAGACACTAAACACTAACTATAAACAAACACTCACGGTATACAGGATACAATCACAGTCACCAGTGTGGAACACATCTGAGAAGCACATAAGTAACACAATGAACCGACGCAAGACAGAGCACACTAGGAGATCTAAATAGGGGGAACAATTAAGACACGACAGGTGACACAGATAGGGCAATCACAACACGACTAGGTTAACAAGGGGGGCGGGGCAAGGGAACGAGACAACACAAGCACATGGCCCAAAGACAAGGCCATGCGCTTGTACACAAAACAAGGGTCTGTCATGATCCTGCCTCAAGACTAGGAAAAATCAAGGACACGAGGGCAGGATCATGACAGAACCCCTCCCTTAAGGAGCGGCTTCCAGACGCTCCTCAAGGGAACATCAAACACGGGACATGACCGACTGGGACACAGACACAAACCAACAAGACATGACTAATAATAACAAAGGCAAACATGAAAACACAATGGCAGGGTTAGGGTGACATAAAAAAAACAAACAGGGAAGGGGAGGGGGCGGGACCACAAAGTTCATGGGGGACAGACCAGGGCGGGGGGGTGGGGTAGGAATCTTAGGAGGACAGGACGAAGGCTGACGACGGGGGGTACGGGCAGGTCTGGGTGGTGAGGGGCGGGGAGGGGTCTCAGGACAACTGACAGGGGACATGACAGGAGCAGACAAGGGACGCGGGGCAACATTTACGGGACGCGGGGCAAGACTTACAGGACGCGGGGAGACGACAGCTGGACACGGGGGAACAACATCTACTGGACAAGGGGCAACATCTACTGGACACGGGGCAACATCTACTGGACACGGGGCAACATCTACTGGACACGGGGGGACCACAGGACACGGGGGGACATTAACGGGACACGGGGCCACATCAACAGGACACGGGGCCACATCAACAGGACACGGGGAGACAACGGCTGGACATTTGGGACTTCTGGGGACAGGGTCAGGGGACAAGACAGGACAGACGGGGATTTCTAAAATTTGGACAAGACGGGACAAATAATCAGAAAATGCTTTAGCAGCTAGGACAATTGGCATCTCCTTATGAGATGAAACCGACTGTACAAGAGTCTTTGCTGCAGAGTCGGCCGCGGCTCTCTCCTCCGCTCTCACGACTGCCGACTTGCATACAGCTTTCTTTCCCGGCTCGGGCACGCTAGCGCTCACCGCTGCTGACTCGGACACGCTCACTGCTGCTGGCTCGGGCACGCTCACTGCTGCTGGCTCGGGCACGCTCACTGCTGCTGGCTCGGGCACGCTCACTGCTGCTGGCTCGGGCACGCTCACTGCTGCTGGCTCGGGCACGCTCACTGCTGCTGGCTCGGGCACGCTCACTGCTGCTGGCTCGGGCACGCTCACTGCTGCTGGCTCGGGCACGCCAGCGCTCTCCGCTGCTGGGTCGGGCAAGCTCACCGCTGCTGGGTCGGGCACGCCAGCGCTCACCGCTGCTGGCACGGGCACGCCAGCGCTCTCCGCTGATGGCACGGGCACGCCCACCGCTGCTGGTACGGGCACGCCAGTGCTCTCCGCTGCTGGCACGGGCACGCCAGCGCTCTCCGCTGCTGGCACGGGAGGAAACGGGGTCACAGGACCGGCAGGCCCCCTCTTCCTCCTCTTCCTCCTTGGGCGCGGTGCAGAGACCACAGCTGGGTCAGAGGCGGGTTGGGGCAGTTCGGTCTCTGGCAGGGCTGACTCCGACGATTCCGAGGCAGACTCCCACGATAACCGTCTCCCTCGCTTCCCGGGGAGACCGACGGGTGTGGGAGGCACCTCAGGACTCGGTGAGGGATGTGCCTGATCCCCCAGAGTGGCCACGGCCAGGATACGACCCTCTGGAACCGTTGGCAGCTGGGTAGGTGGGGACCTCTGGGGCTCCTCCTCTCGCCCGCTCGCTCCGGAACGACCTCCCCTGGTCCCCCGGAACACCACAAGGCGAGAGCCCTCAAAACAATCTCGCTGGCTGGCTGATGCCATCCAGCATTGCCTCCTGTCTGCTGAGTTCCTTGGTGGTCGGTTCATTCTGTCAGGGTTTGCAAGGGGAGGAACTCAAGTGCAGACAGGATTCAACACAAAAGGGTTTATTAAATACAAAAAGGGAAAACAAAAACCCACGAGGGGGAAAACAAGGGCTAGGGTAAGGACTAAATAACCAAACAAGACAGGGCTGACCAGATAAAGACACTAAACACTAACTATAAACAAACACTCACGGTATACAGGATACAATCACAGTCACCAGTGTGGAACACATCTGAGAAGCACATAAGTAACACAATGAACCGACGCAAGACAGAGCACACTAGGAGATCTAAATAGGGGGAACAATTAAGACACGACAGGTGACACAGATAGGGCAATCACGACACGACTAGGATAACAAGGGGGGCGGGGCAAGGGAACGAGACAACACAAGCACATGGCCCAAAGACAAGGCCATGCGCTTGTACACAAAACAAGGGTCTGTCATGATCCTGCCTCAAGACTAGGAAAAATCAAGGACACGAGGGCAGGATCATGACACACTGATATTTTGAATACATTTTATTTTTCAGATTTTCATCATTAGTATATTTTTTATTTTGTTTAATGTTTCTAATCACATCTATAAATGTCTTTGTCATTTTTATTAGGTTTTATAGATTAAGTTTTGATTTTATGATTATTTATGATTACTTTTTTTTATAATTTTCTTTTATTTAGGTTTTTGTAATTTTAGTACTTCAACTTGAACTTATTTTGGTTAGGTGCCAATGCAACATGTCTTTTTTTTTCCTCAATGCTTTTTAAGCTAAATAAACATGTTGTTTGATTAGTCAATCATTTTGACCCGTCCATTAGACGTATTGGATTTTATGCAGCAATGAGCTGTACCTAGTGACTTTATTAAACACTCAATCATGCCATTGAGCTCTGTATGGCTTTGATTCACTGCAGATTGTTCTGGGAGGGCTTGTGTAACGTTTGACCCTCCGCTGGCCCCCGTGGCCCTGTTTTGCAAAGGCCCATGGGAGCTTCCTGAAGCCCTGATTCAGGTCTCATTGCTTCCTGTCTATTTTGCGTGAGCTGATCAATCACGGAGACGAATGTGTCTGTCACGGCACACGTGGCCACCGCCACCACACCTGCTCGATACCCCCGCGCTGAAACACTGCCATCTTAGCGGCTCTTGACAGATGTACCCCCTTCAAAACGTGTCTGCATGAGTGCGCATCTCCTGCTTGTGAGGGGGCAGTAAACCATACGCGTCTTCAAGATATGTTTGCCTATTTAATTGAATTAATTACATGTTATTAATCAAATGAATAGCATATATGAAGATCTTCTCGCATCTGTCGCTCCACAGGCCTCGATTTCTTTGTGCGTTCGCTCGTGTTTTCTCTTCACTGACTCTATGTGGCTGAGACGCAGGCAGCACACGGTGTCCAGATCCCTCCATCAGGGACCTCATCAGCCTCTGAATTTCCTTCCCCTCTTGCCTCAGGCCATCCATATTCATTTCCTGTACTGATTTAGGCCCAATGAAGAAAGAAAGCTGGCTTTTAAAAAAAGAAAGCTGGGAGACGAAATGAGAATATAAATTATGGTCGGTTTGTTGATTGAAACAAAGAAAAACACTGATTGTATTAAAAAAAACACAACAATAAAAGTGAAATGAATTGTTTGTTTACAGTATATCAAACTGCTAATGTATATTTCTAAACAAATGGTGCTGCAAAATGCAATCAATTAATAGATTGAGTTTGAGATCGACACAAAACTAAATCATATCTTAAATAGTGCAAATTAAAATGTTTCATATTTTAGCCGATACAAAAAGCAACAATGACAAAAGTACAAACGAAAGCGAAATTTTGACTTAGCTAGTTAACCTTTCCAATTTTTTGTTACCTTCTCACATTTATTGTTTGTAAATAAATAGAACATGGAATAAATGCATTAATTAAGGTTGTTTTGTAAGAAACTGCATTATGTTTTGTCATATTACGTAAAACACAATGACAAATGACAGCTAAATCAATAGTTATATTTGTTTTTTTTTCAAAACAAATATAGTAAATGTATAAAAAAGCACAGTTTGTTGAAAAGTAAAAAAAAAGATGAAAACAGTACAAACATCAACTACATGTTGACTTCATATTTTTATTGTAGAATAAAAGCATCATTTTCTAAACATTGCTTCAAAATGGACAAAGGCATAAATAAATAAAGGTCAATTGTGTGTATTGACACTAATCATGAAATATGTTAAATTGTAATCATGAGTTAATGTTACAACTGAACACTTATAAATGTATGCCATAATCACATTGACCTTAAGATATGAATGCCATGTAGTCATCAAATGTTGTTGTGAAACGGAGCAAATACATAAAAAGAAAGTTTGTTTAACACATGAAAAAAAAAATGAGACTGTATCATATTGTGAAAAGCAAAAGGTTAAATGCTGACTTGGCTAGTTAAGTATTTTTTAAGTTTCCTGTTTGTGCCAATCAGTTTTTAACTGTAGAATAAAAACATTACTTTCTAGTCAATAAATGTATAAATAAAGGTTGAATCTGTGTAATGACACAAGGAAAAGCATTAAATTGTTGATTTTAAACACTTAAATGTAATGCATAAAAAATATAAATGCTGAAAACCACGGAAAAATAAGAAAGTTTAGTAAAAAAAAGGACAAACAAAAACTAAATGTTTAAAAAACAGTTGTTCTCGATCACAAGAAATATATATTGTCAGTTATATATTAAGTTATTTTCATATTATGTAAAGCAGGAATACAAAAGTTATCTCACAATTTAGTTGTTTACACAGTATCACACTGGCAATTGGTGTACAAAAAAAGTGTATATTTCTAACGTTTCTTTCAGTAGCTGGTTTAAAAAGAAGCGACGTACATGTCGGTAATGTAATGTGCTATTACTATGTCGATTTTTGTGACAGATCCGTCTTTGATGTGTGCTTTTCTGGTGTCTGTCATCTCAAACAAAGAGGTGATGAGCCGCGCCATTGTCGGACGGGATGATATCGTTACATTAGCCGCACACACGAGAATCAAACCCCATGATTACGCTGGTGGGTGTAGCTTTTTGTTCTTTCAGGGGGGAGGAAATTGACGGTAATAAAAGAGAAGTCAGATGACTTAACTCTGTAATTACTGGCCTGTTTTCATGATCCCGTATTCTATTTAAAAGCTAAGTCTCAAATGGCTGCTACTTACCATTTAAGATTAATCCCACCATTAAACCTTTGGCGTTCTGAGAATGCAGACTCTCTCTCGAAAAAAAGGTCTGCCGGTGAGATGTAGTGAGTGTGGATGTACATTAGACTCTGGCTCTGTAAATCTTCGACATCAAACGCACACACACACACACACTCGGATGAAGTCACCTAAGGCTCAGATCATGAGTGCTAGGAATGTTCTTCCGCCCACAGGCACATTGAACAGACAGATACTGCGGTTTGCAAACAACCCCACATTGATCATTATTCATGAAAGACAGTCATATGAAAGTTCTGCCTTATTTCTCTGTGTACAGAGACGGACGGCCCGCATAAAAGATGCAGTCAGATGCGCACACATGACCCTAATGTCGCGTGTGTTTATGTGGGCGACTGTTTGTTTGTTTGCCTGCTGAAATTACAGCCTGACGCTTGTCTTTGAATACAAATGCCAATGTGTGCTAAGTGTGTATTTGTTTTTATGGGCATGTATGCTTACATGCTAAAATGATTAAGTCGGTAATGAGGTGCGTTCGTTCGGTGCGCCGTTCGGCAGAATTCGGCGGGCCTGTGAATAATTGACCCGTTTTGATAAACGCCTGTGAATGACACCGGCATAATTCACCCTAAAAGTTTGCACTGTCACCGGGATGAGCTAACTGTCTCGCGCAAATATATGGGTGCAATTTTCGAAATAGGTTTATGGCAATCCTTGGGAGAGGAGGGCGAGATAGTGATATTACTGACTTTATTACTCTAGCCGAACATCATTCGGCACCTTGCCCTTTTTGTACCTCCGTTTCTCTCTCTATCACTGCTGTCAAGTAAGGCTAGGGCTTTGTAGTATCGGATAACCTGTTTTCAGGTCGTGGAGCTTGATGAATTGCGTTAAAGGCAGGCCTCTGCAATAAGGGTCCGGCCGGCAGTTCGCATTTTTACATGCCCTGCTGACATTTTCACTGGCCCTGAGGCAGAAATGACATGTTTAGCTATTGTTTAGCAGCAGATTTTTAAATTAGGTGTTAGGAGCAATATATATATATATATTTTATTAAACATTAGGATTTCTGTACAAGTAGAATTTATAACAGAACACTTGCTTTTGTTATCATTAGTGAGCTATATGTTAGTTAACATGAATGAAAAAATACTTCTGAAGCATTTCTAAATGTTTCTTAGTTCATTCAAACATTTATTAATACCAATGTTATTTTACTATGATACTACTATAGTTTTTTAATTTTTTAAAATATATTTTTTTGTATATTTATTATTTCATTTTCCTTTTAAAGTTTTAGTAATTTTGTTATGTATTTTAGTCATTTTTATTTGTCTTTTTTGTATATGTGACTTTATCTAACTAGTTTGAAAAAATTAAAATAAGAAATGTTGTCTTTAAAAAAAAAAGTTTTATTATTATTAATATTATTTAATTAAATTGAATTTAATTTTGAAAAAAAAAATATGGTTTTAATTTTAGATTTTAGGATAAGTTAACCATAATAAAAAAGTCTCATCTGTTAATATTATTTAAAGTACACAGCTAACATGAATAATAATAATTGCAGTTTTATTAAATTTAACGAGATTCGTAAATACTGTAACAAATGTATTGGTTATGGTAAGTTGATTTAAAAAGACAGGTAGTTAATAATTATCAATAATTAATAAATCAAATTAATTAACTTATTTCATATTTAATCAAATGTGGCATGAAGGTATTGAATCACAAAGAAAAAAATAATTGCATTTACTATGTAAAATTTTTGACCACTTTGTTGACTTTTGGTTGTCATTTGCATCATGTCTCATTGGTTTTTCAGCACCTCACTCCATGAGCACTGCAATTTTGAAGACATCTGAGCAATTAAAAACTTTTTTTTAAATTTATTTTTCAACCTGCCTGAACCTCATTCACACTGACCTCATCTGTCCATTTTTGTTGTCCAGGCCTGTACATGTATTAGTCATTAGGTGTGGCACAATATTGCTGTTATATCATCTATTTTTAGTGTTGTTTTCACAAATTGCTATGTCTTTCTGGTATTGCCAGCGGAAAGGTTGATGCACAGCATATTTTCATAAACGGTCATGACAGTCTAGGCTTTTGTTGCATTAGGATAATTAGACATTTTCGGTATCAGTATCATTATTATCAGCTTTTACGCAATTAAGTGCAATTGTTTTCTATTTGAACTTTTCTGTGCCGTATTTGTTTTTGGGGTTGTCTGTCAGACCTGTCCTGGATCAGGTTGGTAACCCTTACACAAAAAATGGTCGTGATATACGTACAGGGTCTCTATAATGCGTGCTTTTAAAAATATGCGGACAAAAGAATCCCTGTTGCAATGCCATCCAGCTCTGATCCCACAAAACCTTGGACCACTCCCTTCTTGGCTCCCAGTGAATACTTCCCTTTAGCGCCGTGATCGGCGTTGACTGAAAAAGTTCCTTATTCTGCACGGCTGAAGGCTTGTGGGCTGGGAATGGGCTCTGCTGACTGGCAGCAATCAATCATAAAGCAGGAACGGGCTAATGAAGAAGACCATAGTTTATTAAAAAGCTTGTGGGGAAGATATTACTGCGGCTCCCAGAATTAGCTGAGGATACACACACAGGCGGCTACTGTAAAGCTACAGAGGTGTTTACCCAACACTGCTGTCCATTATGTGACCCGCTCGAGAATATGACCCATTTATAAAGGCACATTCACCATGCGTCATTGAAAAAGGACATTAGTGGATAAATAGGGTCCGAGGTGACATTCACGCAGTGGTGAAATGCATTAGCCAACAGGTTTAAGGCTGCAAGATTAGCTTTGCAATGTTTGACTGAATTACTGCTGGTTGTTTGATTGATTTCCATTCGCTAAACCCGTGACGAGCGTTGTCTACAACACAAACACCAGATTTATTTGTGTTGTAAGCGCAGGTGAAACAAAGCTCAAATAAGTAACAATTAATTAATTAAAAAAAAATTATTATATTGTAATTTTAAATAAAATAAATATATATATTTTATCAGTAGTTTGTTTGTTTATATATATATTTATTTTCATTTTAATAATAAGATGCTACTGTAAAGATATTTATATTTAAGTTGAAAAGAAAGCTGAAATACATAAAAAATAAAGATAATACATAATTTGTTGTAATTATGTTGTATTAACAATGTAAAACATTGTTTTAACTAAGTGCACAAGAAAATTAAAATATAAATAAATAATATAAAATAACATAAATTCATAAATATTTTTAAGATTATAAATTAGCTATATATTTATGTCTTATACTGCCATTTAGTTGTCTGGGATCAATTGGGGCATTTCTAATACTTTATTTATTATTTATTTATTAGTCATTTATACTTTTATTCATCAATTATGCTTTAAATGATCAAAAGTGACAGTAAATATATTTATATTACAGATAAATACATCAATTAATTTACAACACATTACACAACTATGTTTTAAGAGCATAAAAAATAAATTAATATATAAACTAAATAAACAATATAAAATAAATAAATATATTTAAGATAATCAAATGTGTGTTTGTTATATATTTATCTATTTTATTTTATTTGTTTGATTTTTATTAATAGAAATTAATATTTTTATTCAAGAATGTTTTAAACTGACCAAACGTGACAGTAAAGATATTTACATTGATTTTAAAAATGTATCAGAGTTTTGCAGTTTCACAGTCTGAAAAAATATTAAGCAGCACAACTGTTTTCAGCATCAGTAATAATAATACGTTATGCAAATCTGCATATCAGAATGATTTCTGAAGGATCATGTTACACTTAAGACTGGTGTAATGATGCTGAAAATTCAGCTTTGCATCAAAGGAATAAATCAAATTTTAGAAATATATTTACACAGAAAGCTGTTTTTTTATTGTAATAATATTTCATAATATTACTGTTTTCACTGCATTTTTTAATCAAATAAATACAGCCTTGGTGAGTCAACTTTTAAAAGCATTTTAAAAAATCTTACCGACCCCCAACTTTTGAATGAACGTGTGGGTATAATATATATTTACTAGATTTTATCTTCTTGAATTAAACATTTCATAACATAAATGTCAATTTCAGACCCAAATTCATACAAATTGAGATCAAGCATCTTCAAAAATCTGAAAATATTTTCACACAGCTAAAAAAAGGTTACTGGCCAACCCTAGCTTAACTAAAAGATAAACAAAAGTGGTCAGGAAATGACCCTGCGAGACTCAAAATCATATTTCAGGTTTAGTTAACAACAGTTCACTCATTAAATCACTGGGCTGGGTCCGATGATTCAGATCCATAATTCAGAGTGGGAGGAGGATGTCGACGCTTAACATTGAGCGCTTCTTGAGAAAGAAAGGTGAGATTCCTCAGACGAGGGGCACACTGAGACTTTAGAAGACAAATGAGCAGCGAGGGAGAGAAAAATGCAAAGCAGATGTTTTTTAGCCATTTTTTAATGGCAGTGAAACATTACTGATGCCATTACTGAGCTCTTTTATGGCTTCTTTTAATCCTTCCTCCCGCCTGAGGAAAGAAACCCCTTGTGGTGCAAAGCAGCCTCTTTGCTTTAGAGCGACAATTTGAAGCCATTTCCAATTCATTTCCTAATCTGCCACAAGGCTTTGCAGGGCTTCCTTTGCAATTATTATTTCTCTGAGAGACAGAAAAAAGGCAGAAAAGTGGAAAGGCGCTCTTTCTTTCAGGTAAATTTATTGTAATCCTTCGGATGTGTATTTCTCAGAGTCATCGCTCGTCATGACGCAAATATGGCTCACTCACTCATTTTCTTTTTTATTTACAAAATTATAAACACAGATGCCAAGGCTCCCACACTCCCTCAGAAGAGCAGAGTTTGCAATGGGAACTCTTCTTTATACAGTAGTTACATAGCATCCCTCTGATTGCGGTTGGGAAACAATGTTATTCTTGATATTTTTTTTCTATAGCTATTCTTGTGATATTAAGTTAAGCAATATCCCAAATGATTATAATCTGCACTATGTATACGATAATGTGGATTAGTATTATATAATATATAATGTTGAAGAACAACAGTGACGAAACAGTCATTTTTTTATTATATGCATGATATAATGCAATATATAGGGCCCTATCATACACCTGGTGCAATGCGACGCAAGGCACAGCGCAAGTGTGTTTCCTAGTTTCAGTCCTTTTTCCGTCCAGCACCACGTTATTTAATTAGCAAATGCATTTGCGACCATTTGTGCACCCATGGGTGTGCTGGTCTGAAAAAGAGGTGTGTTCAGATGCATTGCTGACGCATTGCTATTTTAAGGAGCGGAAAATAGACTGCGCCATAGACCAACTCAAACCTGGTCTAAAGTCAATGGCACGATATTTTTTTTATTATTTAAAGAGCGCATTGGTAGAAAATGCGCCTCTGGGCAGGTCCACAGTGTGCGTTGACTTTGCTTATTACACACAGGGATGTGCATCACACAAACATGGCATATATAAAAAAACAAAAGTATTACAGTGTAAAATAATATTATTGTGTAGGCTACATAAATATAAAAATTTAATGATGGATAATCATTGCGTGTATGCGTGTATTAGAATTAGACTACCTATTTACAGTTCAGCCTATTACTACTTATAATGATGAATGTAATTGGCGAATTAATTAAACAAACGTGCCAATACACACACATATATATTAAGTGACTTATCGCGTGGAGCTTTGGTGGATTCCTGCTTGTCCCGTAGATGATCTGCTCACGCACTTTAACTTCACGCATAAGCAGATCGGTTTTTCCAGTTGAGAAGCGTTCAGCTTTTCCACCATGTAAATAGCGATCCGCCCTGGCGCGAGCGCATCTCGCTCTTAAAGCGAATGGGAGATGACACTCTGATTGGTGTATTAAAAGTTATGCCCATTACTCATTTAGAGAATAGGGACAACCCATTCCAAAAATGCGCCCCGGCGCACGGACCGGTTTTCTGTTGTTAAAATAGCAAAAGTGGATTTGGACACGCCCTGAGTGCACCTGCGCCATGCGCTTTACACTTTGCATTTAGATTGTTAAAATAGGCCCCATAATGTGTGAGAGTGTGTTTATATATATATATATATATATATATATATATATATAATATGGCTCAAGTGGTAGAACATTGCGTTAGCAGTGCAAGGTTGTGGGTTTGATTCCCAGGGAACACATGTTAGGTAAAAACTGTCTGTCGTCGGTCGCCTCTTTCATACTGCACGATGGACCTGGCAAATTGCCGGAACATTTCTGGGTCGCCTTCTGTGTGAAAGCAAACACGTCCCGGGATTGATCCCGGTTCGGGGACCTAGAAACATTGCCGTGTTCAGTCCCGGAACGAGCGCTGTGTGAACTAAAGCCAGATCTAATGCCGTGTCGTAGTGATGACGCCCGTTATTGCGTGACTCTTTTACCAGGTGTTTTGAAGTACCTTCATGAAAGTATGAAAGTATAACGTGCCTAGCATTTTCAACTCATACATTACACGTCCTGATGTCACGTGTCATTACGGGACCTTTACGGGTTGTGTGTGAAAGCATACACATATTCATGGTAATCACTGGCAGTGTGAAGTGCAAAATCTAGCGACCCGGGAACAATTGCTGGGACACATTACCCGTGTATTTGCCGGAATTGCAGTGTGAAATGGGCTTAACTATAACTACTGGTTCAACTTTATATTAGGTGGCCTAAATTACTGTATACTTACGTCAAAAAATACGTACAATGTACTTACTGTGTTCATATTGTATTACAAAGTACTTTTGCTACTATTGAGGTGGGATGCGGGTAAGATTAGGGACAGGTTTGGAGGTATGGATAGGTTTAAAGGTGGGTTAGGTGTAAGCGATGGGTCAACAGTGTAATTATAAATATAATTACTGAAATTAATTACAGATGTAATTACATGCAGGTATTTTAAAGATATAAGTACAATGTAAAAACATGTACAAATTGTTTTATACAATATAAATAATATTTAATAATATAATTTACTAAACGATAAACAGATGCCGAGGCTCCCACACACTGTAGTTTTTTACACATCCATCTTTCAGCGCTTTGTGTCCAGTTTTGTTGGATGGGTCAGTGAATCACTGCGAGTATATGAAACACCCACGCCATTCCAATCCCAGCATCTGTCCAGAAACAATCGCGCTTTCCCAAAGTAAACGAAAGATGCGTTTAAATAACAAGGGCTCTGTACTGCTATTAACCGCTTGTAAAATGTGTGGCCAGGTGCTTCAGGAGTAGCAGATCAGCATGATGGGTAGCCGGCAGTGTGTTGTGTCTGCTGCCTGCATTAGACTCGTCCTATAAAGCTCACAGGAGCACTTCCAAGGGTCTGGGCTTGGGCCGAAAATGAGAAGGAGATGAACTGGAAGGCTCCATCTCTGCATCCAGCGTGCAGTATATCACTGTGATGGCAGCCGCATGGGTGTGTGTGCAAATGCGCCGCTCATAAATATCCCCCCCGCCCCCAATAGGGGCCACTCTGATGGTGAAGGAGAAGGGATGTCGCTGTCGGAGTGATTGAATGCTCGTGGTCCACAGCCCCAGTGTGGGAGGCCCTCAGCTGAACGCTGGCCTGGGGCTCTGCTAGCACTGACGCACCGCAACGCTGTTTGTTTGCTTGGTAAAAAACTCTTGTCAGGTTTCATCTCCACTAATTGTCCTTTATGCTGTAGAATAGCCGCAAAGTGTTGGGGTTGGGAGACGCATATTCATGATATTTTTGCAATTCTTCAGCAGGTGTTAAAAATTAAGCAACATGTAAAATTATTATGAGCTTAACACAGTGAACATTTGATTCACTTCATTTTTGTGAATCGATTTGAGAGTATTTTTTTGCGCATTGTTTAAAAAATTATAAAAATGCATTTGTTATATAGTAATGTTTTAGTGTATTGTAAATGTCCTATACATAATGAATTATATAATATTTTATCTTATATGGAAAACAAATGCATGTATACATTTAAGAAAAATGTTTATATATTCAATATACTTATATGTAATATAAAATGGAATAATATAAATGTAAAAGTATATAATGTATAAAAGTACTTTAAGTGTGTGCATTTATATATACATAATAAATAAACCCTGTACAAATATATTATGTAAACAAAAACTTGTTTTGGCTGCGATTAATCCCAATTAATCGTTTGACAGCACTATATATATACACACATTTATATATATATATATATATATATATTTATATATAAATACATATAAATATATATATATATGTATGTGTGTGTGTGTGTATATAAGTGTGTGTGTGTGTGTGTGTGTGTGTGTGTGTATTAAGAATCCTAATCTTAGTATATATCAACATAAATATCGAGAAATATATTGAATATTTCCAAAAGGCTGTCAGGCGTTATATATCACTAGCTGTTTGATGTCTAGTAGACCAAACAGGAAGTTATGTTAAGTGCATATTTAGAACAGTAAAGTATGTACTTATGGAAATGGAGTCAAATCATGTCATTATGTTTTAGACAGGGCATCTCTCTTCTTTTTTCATGTTCTTTCTCCCACATACACAGTCTCTATCCTTTCTCATACACAGACGTTGTAGATAATAATACCAGTAATTAGCTTCAGTTGCTTTGTTATAATTGGGGGCAAGGGGGGTTATTCATTCATTGAGATTTCCCCCCCGTAATTGCATACTTACACATCACTCAAGCCTTCATATGCATTTCCTTTTTTAACATTCTTTACCATTTAATTCGCCAGTGCTCGTGTTGTTGTTGTTTAGTTTTCTTGAGTCACTGGAAGGTCCAACATCTGCTCGCAGGTCGACGGCGCTCTCGAAAACTGCCGTCTTTTTCCCTTTTTGGGTCCACGGCTGTCTCTTCCCTCATATGACCGAGCTTTGACACTGTCCAGGTCCGCCCTAGTTGGCAAAAGAACGAACGATAGAGAAAGGGAGAGTTTATTTCCTGTTCTTGTGAATCATATATCAGTACAATTCCCCTCTGTGCTGTTTGGCAACGGCGGAATGACGGGTGTCATTTATCATACGGACTGAAAGAGGCTGTGGGAAAAGGGATTTGAATTCTTTCGGAGGTGTGTAGATTCTCCTTAGTGGAGGATCATTAAATGGAGGGGGTTTTTCAGCAGGGGGATATGAGTGACTCCTGGAGCTTTTTTCCCAGTGTGCTTAAGAACTGGCTGCGTCAATCCCTCACTGTCTTAAATTGAGGATTTAAAGCACTCCGGTGGGTTTCTGAAGTGCAGAAATGGGTAGAAATGCTTTTGGTGCGATTTGTATCTCATAGCTACGTGCAAATTTAGTAACAAATCTGCAAATCATCTCTAATATGTCGTCCGTGAATGCCAATCGGCATTAATTTTATTTGTGAGTCTTCCTAAGGAAAGCATCGCTATTGCATTCTCGGGGTTAGGGATTTTAACAAACCTCATACCATATGTAGACATTAAATCTACTGTAACATTAAATGAAAAATATAACCTAAACAAAGAAAGTTCAAGTAACATGAAAGTTTGAATTATAAAGACTAACATAGTATTTTCCTATAAAACCTACTCCAGACAATTTTGTTTTATTAAAACTTTGAGAGAGATACAGAAAATCTTTCTTTTTGAAATTGCTAGGAATTTTATTTTATATTACAAAAATGACAAAGAAATAGCACACAACATTGAATTATACACAACATTTTAAGTAGTAGTATTTTCTAGCAAAACCTACTGCACTAATCGTTTTTTAGAGCATTTTTTTAAAGCACTGATATTTTTCAAAGTTAATTACAAAGAAATGGCAAATAACACTAAATTAAGCATGAAATTGTCAAGTATTAAGGCTAAAATAGCGTTTTCTTGTAAAACGTACTCCAAAATATATTTTTTTCAATTAAAAACTTTAAATAAATAAATACATTTACAGTGTGGCCTTGCATCACTCATATTTTATCTCCAAAATGTAAAAATCTAGTTGGTTTTTGTTTAAATATGATCTTTTATACAAATATAATCATCTTGATACTGTCAGGTTTACAGGAAATACACATCTTTGCCGTCTTCTAAGCTTCGCTATCAATGGAAAAGCTGCATTCGCTCGTAATCAAATACAGCGTTGCCAATCATGCTCAGCACCTGTCACGAAGACTGCCGATTTTGACGTTTCATAAGCATTGATCACATAAAGTGATTTTTCAAAGACAAGGTTGTGATAGCTCACAGTGTTGTGCTTGTGTGTTTTTTTACCCACATGAGACAAAACACCACCTCTACCTCCCAATGTGGTGTACAAGTGTAAACCCAAGAGTCTTGTGATCGCACAAACAAATCACACCCAGCAGGGGTCTGGTTACCCTTGTCAGGCTTTCTTTCTCACCACCTCATTCATGATTTGTGTTTGGGGGAGGGCAGATGGGGATATGGCTTACCCAGAGTGTTTTTTATTTGCTGGAATGATCAGGATTGGGTGTAGGGATTGAATCAGGAAACCCTGATCTCTCTCTGCATGCAGCTCCTAATTGTGGCTGTTATGCTGTCAGGTTCAGGGCAGCATACTGTACTCAGAATCAGAGGTTCCTCTGGGGTAAGTGGAAATATTAGACAGTCTCTGCAGCTTAGGAGATCTCCGCTGGGCGTTACAGGAAGAAAGAGACATCAAGTAAGAAAGAGACAAAGAGCATATTTGATTATACCCTTGGCTTACTTGTTTGTAAGATTTAATGCATAATACGTTATCTTTTTCATGCACAACTATTAGTTGTCTGTTAGAAAGCAAACAATAGTGGCTAGGCCACGGATTAAAAACAGTTGAGATACTGAAAAAGTTTGATTAGTTAGTAGCATTGTTCATTTTAGTTAGTTACTCGCCAATGCTGAAACTAATGAATGTAATGTTGCTTAAACAGCTCATTAGATCTGTCCTTTGATTACCGCTGTTGACATATGCAGCATCTGTAAGTATCTCCCCATCAAAGAACCGAAAAGCGTAACTAGTCCACTTGAAGCCCTCGCTCTGTATCTCTTCAGATTTGGTGTGTACGTTGACATTGTTTTACCAACTCATCCAAATGTGTAATTGCAATTATAGTCCCCTTGATGACTCCCCAAGGGGCGCATGATTGCAATTAGAAAGAGAAAATGTTAATTAATTAAGCTACTCAAAGAGAAGAGCAGAATGGGTTTATCTGTGGACGTCTGACCGGGGGACACCTTGGAGAATTAACTCCACCGTTTAGATGTAGATATCTCGCGGCTGTTTTAGTCAAGAGTATGTACAGTATATGCATACCTGTATATTGTTGATTTGTGACTTATGGACAGAATGCAAGATTTCAGTTCTGTTGCTGGGTAAAACAAACCAATTAATGAGGTTTCATTTGAATACAATGACAAAGCGTAGACGACAGCTATTTCATTGTTATGCCCTTTAGCAAACTGAAAAGCTAAGGGCCTAAAACTTGTTTCTTCTGGACACAGCAGTTCATTGGGTTATTAGGCTGGGTCTCAGCAGAAACAGTCATCTACATTGTGACCATTGTCTTTGATTGATGACCCAACCTTTAGTTGCTGAGTTGGTATGTTTGTTCCTGTGTAATTGTCTTCCAGATGGCTAGGCTAAGTGTTCGTTAACACGTTTATGGTGGCATTGTTAAAATTGATGGCTTGGATGCTCGGTTTTCAAAAGATGTAGTACACCAGACCATCGTCCAAACAGTTGAGACTATAACAAAAACACAGAGGACTGTCTTTTGTCTAAGCTGCTGCATTTTTTGTTTTTCCTCTCTTGATAGTCTCACAGGGATCCTGGGGCCTCCTTTATAAAGCGTACTTGATCCTGAATTCCATGGATGAGGTTCTATGTTAACAGGGAAACAAATCAGCATTTATAAAGGCAGAAACTGATGTAAATATTGAACAGCATGCATATGCCAATATTGGCTATTTTTTTCCAGGTATCCATCAGTATTGGATATTGAATTGTTTATGCTTCTTTCTGTCATTTTTTACATTTAGATTAGGCTGTTAAATCATTTAGAAAATTTAAAAATAGATATCTATCAGTATGAAGTACTGCAAGGCTCAGCACTAGGACCATTGTTTTTCACCCTGTATAAGCTGTCATAAATATGATTAAAATATAATTAAGAAACATGGCTTTGTTTTCACTGTTACACAGACAATACTGAGGTCTAAACTGGTATATGACACATACCAATTAAATCACATTTGTAGTGAATTTTTTTATTTGTATTTTTGTAGCCATTTTGTATATTAACTTGATTTTACAATTATATACCACTAATAAATGTGGGATATATTTAGGATTATTTTTGCAGACATTGTATTCACATTCATATTAAGATCATTCTATGCTAATCTTAATTCCCAGGTTTGCAGACTTCCTTAAAATCCCTTAATGCATTACAATACCACCATTTCAATCAAGTCATCTCTTTAATTTTTTTCTTGCAAAAGTCATGTTTTTGTAAACTTCGTTACCATAAAGAGCCTTAAAGGTGGTTTGACAAATGTGTTTTATGGGCCTCTCACTGAACCCTCAGCCTGAGAGAATCTGAGAGATCGGAGGGGAAAATGGATATAGGTGGCAGTGCTAGTCATCAATCATGGTCCCTCAAGAGAAGGTGTAGCTAAAACTGGACTGAAGTGCTATCTGTCAGCTGCTGCGATACAGACGGTGCTGTGCAGCCCAGGCCTGTATCGCTCCACCATCAGCTCACAGCAGCATAAACTGCCATGTAAACACAGGCAGGTGCTAGCCTTGCGCGCAACCTACATACCCTTACAGAAGGTCATAATTGTACTGCTAGCTTTCATAGGGAGTATTTCACTTTTATGCTTGTCAAAGGTTTGTCATAACTTGAACTCAGTAAGCAATAGAAAAGCCGCTAGATAAAAACAATAAAAACCAAAATCAACGTATTTGCTGAAAGAAATCCAAACAACAAATAACAAATAAATAAATACATAAAATCAATCTGGACACAATGTTTGCATAATGTGCAATAGCTTCTATAAACACAAGGTATCATACATTTAGCATAGTAGAAGAGTCTAGATTACACTTACAATTTATAAAATTGACATGGGCTTGATGTGAGTTGAAAGAAATCCTCCTAAAACTTTTGAAAATATATCTATCATTGAAATAAAGCTAGAAGGCAGAGAGCTGCTGTGGTGCTAGCTTGTTTTGTCACAAGGTTTGTCATAACTTTAGCACAGTATACTAAAGAAAAGTGGCTAGATAAAAAATTAAAAGCCATAAACTCAGACTGCTGAGGACAGGACGGTCGGTTTACAAACTTCAGGGAAAATATATGCTGCCATTAGCTTTGTCTCACTGTTGAATAAAGCCACCAGGCGCTTCTCCCCTGATGTCAGGCAGCAGCTGTCGATAGCTCTCAAGATGGATAGCCGTTCTGCATGCCTATTGATTTGGCACAGGCCACAGATTTAAGTATCATTTGTCATTTCTGGAATGATATGGAGTCCTAGTTAAAACCCAGAGAGGGGATATGGCTGAGGGGGGAGGTAGAGGAGCAGGTTGTCGGACTCTTTTGATGAATGGCTCTACAGCTTTTTGGTTCTGTCTGGGAACGAAGGGGGCCATTTAAGCAGCTATTTGCTTTCACTGCATTCCAAGAAAAACAAGACAGCAAGTCCAGAGGCCCGAGCCACCACCACTGCGAACAGGGTGGTCTGACCCAGTGTGCAGGGGAGAGGGTGGGATCCACGCTGTAAAAAAAATGTGTGTAGATGAGGACCAAACAAGACTGCGGTCTCATTATGACTTCCACTGCTGATCTGAGATTGATAAACCTCAGGGTTAAATTCAGGTTGAGTACACATCAATTTGAAACCTGCATCATTTTGACGTTCCAGCACTTTTACCTTCCAGAATGGTATTAACATTCCATATACATCAATTAATATTCCGCCGTCGTTAGTGGGCTCTGCCCGAGAGGTCCGTGACAAACAAATAAAACGAATGTTTGCTCGTCAAATACAGAGCGGCTCCACAGAATCCCCCAGTGACTTTGCTTTGATTATGTTGTGCATTTGGGAGGCCGGCCAACAGGAGAGCGGACTTCATTATTGTATGGATCATCTTTTAAGTCCATTTAAGATCACAGGGCCCCAAGTCGAGTAAATACTCCAAGACAAAGAGACTCTCTCAAGTTTATTGAGTTTCTTGGTGCGTTCGCATTGCAGTATGCAATTCCTCATATGTTCATCTTTGTTGAGGATCAAGGACGCATTCTTTTTTTGATAGAATCAAATTCAAGTTATGTCTCTGCAGGTTGCCGACAGCAGATGGATAGAAAGATGTGGCACTAAACCTGGAAACCTTCAAACAGAGGAATGACATGTAATTACTTCAGGTGTCCATCAAGCTATGTTTGAAAATGTCAGCATGGGATCCGACATGATAGATTTACAACTTCAGAATCCGATGAAAAAAATAATTACCAGATTGAATACCCAGACCCATACTTTATGGTTGGTGCAATGCTTCCTCGTTTTTCTCTACCTCTCGCTAGGCCCCAGTAGTGTGTGTGTGACAGTATTACACCACAGAGCACTATTGTTGTCGCAAAAACACTTTCGGAACCGCCAAAATGTCATCGTCCAGCTAGAGGGACATTGTCGTGTCTCTTAGTATGCTCACAACACACACACTTGCACAAATTCCCACAGAGCCATGGTGTAAGGTTACAGTCTCAGGCACAACTTGCACTAAGTGGCCAAGTCAGAAGGAGGTCTGGCCTCTGACGTAAGGCCCATGTCCATGTCTTTTGAAGCGCTGGCAGCTGAGGACAGTGACATAAGAAGCAGGAAAAGAAGCATCTGAGATCTCAATGCCTCATTGTTCGGATCACAGTTTCAGTGGTCGTCAAAGCCTGACTGGACGTTTAGACTCACATCCAGCAATGATGAGTCAAAGCCATGGCAGTACTGTCAAGTCCACCCTCATTAAAATCCTTAACAATGCAGTCATCCAAAAGAGGGATGTACTGTAAGTAAGTAGTCAGTGAGTAGCACTTTTACGCACAGCGACTCGCATGTTAAAATTCCAGTGGGGGTGGCGCACCCGAAGGACGCAGAAAAATGCAAGGGTGTATAAAACTTACTCAGGTTTCACTTTTGGTTGTATGACACATTTTTGATGTAGGCATCTGTTAATCAGTAACAATTTATGAGAAGTCCAGTTGTGTTTTTGGATATCAAAATCTTTCTATCCCTGTATCTGTCGCTCAACCCTGCTTTCCACACACTCAAAACATGGGACTTGAACCAACAACCTTGTTTTCACTCGCCCCGAGTTTTAGCTACCTCACCACACTCCCCACAGGGAGGCCATGTAGAATGTTTGCTCAATGCCGAGACGAACAGGATTTAGTTGGGTCCCAGGGTCTCATTCTTCACCTCTTTCCTCTCTGCAAACGTCTCCATCTTGTTCCAGGCTATGTATAACAGCAGAGTACCGTTTGTGCTTGGATCCCCTCGGAGAAATAGTGCATGAATTGATCGCATCCTCCATTCTCTAATGCCTATTTCCTCGAACGGAACAAACAGGCGGTGCGTGCGTGCCACCCAGGACAGATGTTCGGGATTACTTTCACATCGCTGCTTCATTGTATGCACTTTGGAGGATCCCAGCTGATGTGGAATGCTGCCTCCTCAGTTCGCCTGCCACCGCCTCTACAGGGCACATCTCTTCCCCTGATTTATTTTTTATCCCACTCCCCTTCTCTTTCTCTTTTCCTTTTTACTCATGACATCCATCACTTTATTGGAGAAAAGAGTCGCTTTGAAAGCGACCGCCGTCCAAAATTTGTTCGCCACATCCGTATAGCTTGAAAACCATCTAGTGTCTTTGTGCCGACACCATTTTTACTGCTTTTACAAAGGCACTGCTATGAGCCGTGCCAGGATATTTGAATTTTGAGACGCAGTCCCAGTCAGACACCTGTACAGACGGCGTAGGGATATAGAAAACACTCTTAACAGCTAGTCGGGAGGGAAAGCAGGTGTGTATTTGTGCATGTTTTGTGAAGTGGAAAGCCATTGAGCAATGAGGCCCCTCACTGGGATGAGAGGAGGGGGAGTGACGTTATCTCCTCGCCAAGCGTCTATCTAATCTGGCCACTGCAAGCCACGGGCGGAAGTGGGAGCAAGACCGGGGACGGGGCCTCGACGCATCTTTAATTACCGCTGATATCACCGTGGAGAAGAGGGTGGACGAGCGAGCGAGCGAGAGAGAGTGGAGCTCGCGTTCACTTTTTAATTAAGGCTCGGTAGTGTAACTCGTCAATGTACATTATTGGAAGAATGAACATCAATGCCATTGCTTTTTCGCCCCCTCCTTTATCTCTGTCAATGATTCAAAGACATGATTTATGGTCGCTCGCCGTCTTTCAGGATCATCCATCAAAGCACCGGGCTCCGCCGCCGCCCGCCCGTTGTAAATCATTCTGAAAGCCTGTCACTCATTTCCATTAACCGTTCCTCTGTCGCTCTGGTCCCCGCCTCCCTCACCTCCTCTCTCTCTCTCTCTCTCTCTCTCTCTCTCTCTCAGTATATCCCTCTCTCTTTCTCCTCGTCTTCCTCCCCCTGCTGGTGCACAACCTTCAGTCACGCGGGGCTACGTGTTCCATATCGCCGCCTTCCCTTCCCCACTCTTCTTCCATAAATTAACCACTTTCAGACGTGCTGTGGAGGAAGGGGCCATGCCATTCCGTTCTAGCAAGCAGAACCCCCCTCCCACTTCATTACTGGTTAAGACCCCTCAGCGGCCTGGAATCTCAAAAGGGCCGAGGGGTGGATGTGATCATCATGTAGACTGATAAGTAATTCACTTAGAAACTTAACACCAATTGCACTGAAAGCAGGTCACTCTGAATTAGGTGTTGGAAAAAAAAAGGAACTTTTGGAATAGGGATAATTCACAAAACTAATTAAAAAACAGGATATCAATGTATTTGTTAATATAAATAGATCTGTCACTTATATCTTAACCCATTTAAGATGTAAGTTATAGATATCTCTCTACTGGTCCTGGCGTTTTAGAGAGATTCAGTGGCATCGGATTTTAGTAAATGGTTGTTGATATGACATCGTCTTCATGTATATATATAGTTTTTATTGTCTAAGATCAAGATCACAAAAGAGTAGTCTTTCTGGTAGAATAATTTACTCAGCATCATTACAGCCATGAAGATTTAATTCTGTGGAACAAATAATTTGTTCCTCTGCCACTGAAACATGATAGAAGCGTATTAGTCATTCAAAGCGGGAACTCGTTTATCCATCAAGTCAATATGAAACTTCAGGAAGTGACTCATGCTGCTTCATGGGCTATTCAAAGTTCATGCAGTACGAACAGGGTTAGAATCTGTACATCCTGTTGTGGTTTTTCCATCCCTTTCCAACTAAATTGTCTGTGCGGTTTGAAATCCTGCTGCCCTTAAACGGCAACTTTACTCCTTTGACAGCGCATGCAGCAACACTCTTTTATGAAGTGGAAAAAAGTTGACTCAAAAGAGGACTGTCAATCTCTCTCAGTAGCTGACACTGCTCTGCGGGGAGCTTTTGGCCTTTCAATTGAGTGGCTTCCTTTTTCATTCTAATCAACAACTCGATATCAACGTGACAAGAAAACCACCAACAGCAGAAAAGTAGCGTTGAGGGGGGAAACTTTTCAGGGAATGCCTTTGCCAACACTTCTCACAATTCGGGCAGCCATTGTCTGCGGCGCAGGCTGTCGCCGAGTGACAACGCTCTCCCGGCGCATCCCGAAGTCGGTGCTTTTCAAGCGAACGGCGGTCCCTAATCATCGCGCGGAGGACGTTTGACAACAACTCCCGACAAATTCACCATTAAAATGAATAGTAACCGTGAACAGAGGGTCTGTTTTGGAAGCGTTTTCCTTTCTCTCTCTCCCTTTGGTGTTCACTCCCTGCTGTGTTGCAGGTTTTGGCGTGAGAGAAGTCTTCCCTCGCTTTATTTGTGCCGCCAAACAGCCTTTGGTCCCACAAGAAGCTGACAGCACCACGCTTCTGTTGCAAATACACTGGGAAGTCTCATTGTATTTAATGAAGGGAAAAACTGGCTATCTACTATTAATGAACTTGGAGTATAAAAAATGCATCCTTTGCTGAAATCTGCACAAAACTGCTTGTATAAGGCAAAGTGGTGACTGGAGGGGGGCCAGAATCTAATGAAAGATCCATAGAATATCTGCTTGGGAAGGGAGGGTACGTGAAAATGCAAATGATTTTAAAGGGATAGTTCACTCAAAAATGACATATCTGCCATCATTTACTCACCCCTTGAGTCATTTCAAACTGCTATGATTTTTTTATTCTTCCGAGGAACACAAAAGGCAAGTTTATGAAGAATATCCTGGTTTCTCTTTGCCATATATTGAAAGAAAATGGAAACTGGGAAAATACCTCAGTGTTTTTTTGTTTTTTTTTTGATCCTTAACATTTAAAGTCAATGCTATCATGTTGTTTAAGTAGCCCATAAAATCAATCAATATAGCATTTTTTCCTTTTATTTATTGGTGAATTTTGGTAATATCAATGTGATTAATTGCAAAAAAGATAATTTTATCATTCAAACATGATCCTTTTGGTTAATCTGCATATATTGCAGTTCATTATTCAATGAAAATCTCGTCCTCCAATGTAATTCTCTGCTTTAGATGCATTGCATCAGGTGTGATGTCACTAAGATAAAACATGGACCATTAATGACACCATATTTTATTTATTCTATTCATAAACTATTGTATTGGATCATCACAATTTGAATATGATGCACAAGTTGTATGGATTTTAGTGTTTTTCTGACACACAAACTTGCATTATGTGGAACATTTATGGTTTGGATATAACATGAGGGTGGGCAAATGAACACATTCTCTTTTTCTTTTTCATCCAAAGTTTGAGATCTATTAAACTTTACCCTTCATGAGAACTGTGTGTGATTTCAATCTCTTGGCATTATATGAAACCTTCAACAGTTTTTGGTGGCATATCCAGATCCTAATTTTAGCGGCGGCTCATTAAAAGCAGTCTATAGATGTCAAAAGTCTCACACGGTGTCTAAAGGAGAGGGTTTGCTTTGTCTTCAGCGACATGCGGTCACAGAAACAGGTCGCGATCATCAATTCTTTAAGTGTTTGCATGTTCTCAAACTCTAAAAATTAATTAGAACCTCTGAATCCCATTACGAAGTAATACTCCCTAAATAGATAAAAAGAGGAGTTATGTGTTCTCTGATCCAATACCCCACTTCTTTGTCTTTGTAATCATCGGTGCATTCAGTCCTTTTTATATATGTCAGACAAGGTGACTGTGACAAAGGCCACACGAGGGCTTTGTTCATATGAAGCACAGAGGACGGGGGAACGTGTCCCAGCGGATCTGTTTCCACCAGTACGTCCCCTCTACTTTCATTTAGGACAGCGGCGAGCGCTTCAGCAGCCGTTTGAGAGAAAGTGAGGTGTCCCACGCTCTCTCACCTCAATGTGTCCTGTGACATTTGTTAATGCCATGACTTTGTTCTGCATTTCAGGATATTTGGAACGTCTTATTACCATTATGCATGCATAAAAATTTAAAGGGATAGTTCACCCAAAAAATATAATTCTGTCATCATTTACTCACCATCAAGTTGTTCCAAGCCTGCATGAGTTTCTTTTTTCTGAGCACAAAGGAAGATATTTTCAGGAATGTTGATAACCAAAGAGCTGTTGGTCACCATTGACTTACATAGTATTTTTTATTTTTTCATATGGTGACCACCAACAGTTGCATATCTAACAGGAAGCCACAGAAAATGAGTTCAGCTGTGGTTTAGTGGTTAATGAATGTGCATATATTTAGACTCACATTTGAATTTGGTTCTGGATCCGGTCGGTATGATGTCCTGTCCTTTGTCACGTTCCCTGTAAATAAAGTGACAAAAAGCAAACAAGAGGGGCTGAAACTAACTAAACTGAAGTTGGTTTCATAGTGTTATCTTAGAATTTTTCAGATATTATTCAGATTAATAATTTGAATTAGTTTTTTTAATAATGGAAAGTAATTTTGTAGTGTGTTTGTAAATCTTAGCTCTTTAGTAGTATAAGAATTTCTGGTTATGTTTGTATTATTTTGTATATATATATAGATTAGATTAAATTCAACTTTATTGTCACTGCACATGTAAGGTACAAGGCAACGAAATGCAATTAGCATCTAACCAGAAGTGCAATAAGCAGTAAGTACAGAATATACAAGGTCTACAATATGTCCAATAACTATACAGTATTATGGACCTAATTTACAGATTTCAAATACTATTAGCATGATATACAGATAGGTGTACTATGAACATACTATACAGATGGATTATGTAAAAGTGTATGTACACTATAGGCAGAAACTATGAACATATGAACATAATAACACTATTGCAATGCACAGTAAAGTGCATAGAAAATATTTCAGTGTGCAAATGGATTATTCAGTGTTTCTGGATGAACAGACAGTAGTGCAAGTAATAACAAGTTTACGGTTTTTTGCTTGTTGTAAATAAGTAAATAAATCAGTCAGATGTAGTGATGAAGAGGGGGAGGAGTCTGCTCTCACACACACACATATGTGTGTATGTGTGTGTGTATTTTTGCCTTGAATAAATTAAGTGGTAAACACTTAACAAAATATATTTGAGTCTTTGCATTCTGTCATACTGTAACCTCAACTTTCCTGTTTCTTCTTTAGCTGGCTTGTTATTGACTGAACAAAAGAGAGCAGTATTTAGATGAGTGGTCTTTTAAAAGTGTGGCCCCTCTCTTTCTCTCTACCATGCAAATATTCCCGACTGACATTCAATCAGGAAATTTAAACCAAAGCCTGATGATCTTTCATTAGCAGCCCTGTTCTTGCTTGGTTGCTCAGGTTCAGACGGGGTCGTAGGGGTCGGCGTGGCCAGTGCTCCTCCATCAGGCCTCATCACACTCTTATTGGAGCAGTGGAGGAGCCGATGGAGGGACAGAGAGGTACAGACACTGTAGTGCTCGTGACCAATGTTGTAATGCTAGAAGTGCTTCCATTTAGTCAGAATGATGACAAAGATCAAGCACTTTTTCTATATTAATTATTAATTAGGTCGGTTAATATAGTGTTTTTTTCTTTTGTGTACAATATTTAGGCTGTCAATTGTAAATCATTATTAAAAAAAAAAAAAAACTAATGAAAAAGTGCAATATTGTATGGAAATTTAGTAATAAGAACATTCTATAAAATCTTAACTTGGGACTTAAATTTCAATTGTATAAATATAAAATATATGTGAATATAAAATTATAAACTAATAATTAAATACATTTTATTCAAATTATATTTGTGACCTATATTTTTTTAAAAAGGCAAAAAAAAAAATCTTTTAAGACATTTTATTTGTAACTTTTTACAAATTTAAAAATCTGAATTCAATTTGATTCAAATGTGTGCATTTTTAATCATATATTCAAAATTGCAATCAAATGATTAAAATACTTTTTTATTATTACAAATAAATATTTAATTACTCATAAAAGTATGCGATTTTAAGAAAAGGTTTTTATTTACATATATGTATACACAATATATGTATATGTTATATATTATAATATTGATACCAAATAAATAAAATTGTTTTAATATAAATTTTGTTCCTCAGGTAGAAATATTTCATTTCAAGGATTATAAATATATATATTATTTTCTAATATTCAAATTTTTAAGAACTTTTTGTGCTTTTTCTAATTTAGAGTAGAATTTTGAAGTAATAGAGAAGGAGGAGTCCCAGTCTTTAGCCCCTCCCACTGCTCACCCTCTGTCTGCCATCATTAGCAGACTGTAAAAAGCATCCGGTTCATGCATGAGGGCATAGTACAGTGAGAGCAGAGAGGCTGGAGTGCTGCTGCAGAAGCAGAGTTTCTGTGTTTGAGGTAGAACCATCTCAAAGGAGCACATTGTTTACCAGTGAGAAGATCACCAATGTTTATCAGTTTGTGGAGCACAAATGTTCATGACACAAATGGTGAAGGATCAGTTTAGAACAGATGAGGCTTTAGTGACCGTTTCTTGCATGTGTAAATATTACTTTTAATCGTTAAAAAAGGAACCTTTGATCTTTTAACAGTGTTCTCTTTGAATTTGACTTTAATTTACCCAAACGTGTTCATTCAAAGAACGTCTTTTGATATAGAGTATGACACAGCCGCTTCAAAAGCTTCAAATCAAGACCACAATTGCTGCAACTTTCCAGTCCTGAATTCAATTCGATTATGTTATACCATTAAATATTTAATGCGTGGGTATATGAAAGCAAGGCATTTATCTGCATGAACTGCTCCTGTTTAGTCAAGGAAGTAATGTGCTTTAAGTAACATCTCTGTCATGCATACAAAAATGAACGCTAATCTCTCCGCCGCCTGGTTTCCAGCCAGAGCCCTGGAAGAGGTTTGTGAAGCAGTCAATGTGTCTCAGCACGAAAACAACACATAATACTTTATTGCAATGCTTTAATAGCCATTTTATTGATTTAACTGCATTAAAATGTAAATTATACTGTAATATCCAGGGAAGATGAAACTGTATTAAAATATAAATGACACTAGTAACAGGCAGAGGAGAATAAAATGTTAATTAATATTTAATAATATTTCATCATAAACATAAGTATATTTATATTTTATTTCGTTTTATTTTTCGGATCTATTGGATTTTTCACACGCTTTGTCTTGATATTCACAGGTCTGTGTTGTTACTTTAAACGATCTTGGTAGAATCTGTTTCAGAGGCCAGACTGTTGATGATAAACATGTTTTTGTGCTTTATCCGTATCTGGTGTTTCTCACTTCTGGTCAGTGTAAATGTTAACGTGGAGAATGTTCACACTGCTCTCTGATCGCCTGCGGTGATAGACTGGGAACAGATTTCATTGGGCCTGTTAAGTATTAATTGACGTCACTGCTTTGAACTGATTTACTAAAAACTTTCAATGGCATGTTAATCATGGATTGTACCGATAAGTTAAATGTCAAAATATATACATAATTTTATTTATTTTTACACATTTAAGCTTTTAACCTTTTAAACTCGTATTATCAAAGCAAAGTGTGACAAATGAACTATTATGGTCAGAATAAAAAAAAAAAAAAAAAAGCAAGAAAATGAAAAGCTTAAAAAAAATTATAATAACATAAATAATTTATAGCTAACGAAAAAAAATAATAAGTTGAACTATTTAAATTAGTACAACTAAAACTGAAAACAAAGAAAGCTAAACAGAAATATATAAAATAATACATAATGTAATACAGTTGACTAAAGCTTTACAAAATTGACAAACTGCATAAAAATAAATTTAAGTTAAACAGAAATATAAAAAAATTACAATCACGTAGTTTACAAAAACTTTTTTTTTTACTTAAATTAAAACTGAAATTAAAATAAATTAAAAAAAAAATACAAAACCACTTCAAATTTAATACTTAACCAAATGTAATTAAACTAAAACTGAAATAAAGAGAAATGTAAAGAATTACAATAGCACTTAAAATTTACTAAAGCTGAACAATATATAATAAAAAAGACAAAATACCGTAAAATTTGCTTATCACATTTGCTTAGACTCAAACTGATATAAAAATAAAGATAAACAGAAATATTAAAAAATTACAAGCACAACAACAAAAAAATAATAATCAGCAAAAATTAAATAATCAGCTTCAAGAATCGTCTAAAAACACTTTTTAAAAACACAACTAACACTATCTTCTCTATTCTTTTTGTATTCTTATAATTTATTATACAATTAAAGGTGCTGTATGTAAGATTTTGACTCTACTAAAGCATTAAAATAACATATTATGTTTGCGCATATTTAAGAAAAATGCTTGTTTATCTGAAAATCAATGCTACAGTCAGTTATTCTCCTTTGAAAATGTGTGTTCCAGGCCGTAGTGTTTTGGTTTGTGAAACTCACCCTCTGCCAGTTTACCCAAATATATTTTAGCACTCCGTGCTGCCAGTTGCCGGGTGAAAAACAACCCTCTCCATTATTTTGAATTTGGACTGCAATACCTAGTTCAACCACTCGGTGTCAATCCTACATACAGCACCTTTAACAGAAAGCAAATTTTAAAAAAGTACAAACGAAGCCTTTAAAACCAGCGTACTCTATTCTTTTGCTATTTAATCTGTTTTCTTTTTATTATATAATGTTAAAAAGCCCTTGCTACGTGGGCTGCGTTAAGCTAACTGAGACTTGTTATAGCACTTGCATATCATTGCACTTTTACTGATTTGGTTGCATCCATTGTCCTCAATTGTAAGTCGCTTTTTTATAAAAGCGTCTGCTAAATGACTATATGTAAAAAATAAAATATTAATAAATAGTATAACTCCATCTAGTAGAAAGAAAACTTCTTCTGTCACCTTTTGCAGTCCTCGCAGGCGTGGACTGCGCGGTCTGAACAGTTACTGCACATTGCTTTTGCATCTACCATATTTCCTGTGCTACGCTGCAGACGTGTTGGGAGTGGCAGGCGTTGGTAAATGAGAATGTCTTGCAGTTGCATGCGATTTATCAAAGTCTCCATGCACCGCAGCTCGGCACGCCGCAAGACTCTTGAACTCTATTTAGAGCACAGTTAGGTAAACCCACAGTGATCCTGGCTGTCATAGCTTATGACAAAAATCAATAGCCAAACCAGTGTGTCCAACAAAGGCCTGCCTGTGCAGCAGCGACTGCAGCGGAGATTCCAGCGCTCGCATGACCTGCTTCGTTAGCGCGCCTGCGTGTGTGAAGGCTTTTTATGTGGGACACGAAAATCTTGCCTTTTCTCTCTCTCTCTCTCTCTCTCTTGCTCTCCCCTTCCGCCTCTCTCTTTTTAAAGCGTGGCATAAATCCGGGAGATGAAAATGTCATGGAGCAGGTTCATTTTGCAAAGAGGTTTTGATTGCCATGCGCGTGTAATTGATTGTTCCAAGGACAGGGGGAAATCTAGAAATGTCATAACAGCCTCTGCTTAGGTGTCTCCTGCTGCTAGACAATCAATGAGAAGTAAAAAGAGCTATCGATCGGCGCACGGCAAAAACTGTAGCCTGAGACGGCAAGGAGATCCGTGGCCAAAGTGGCACAGACCGCCAGACCTGTCAACAGCGCCTCAGAATTAGAGGGTCTCCTGCGACGCTAGCGTTACCTTTCGCATATTCGCAGAGGGCCAGAGATGTTGCAGCTGTTCGCCCTCCCGAACCGATCGATGATAGAAATGTTACCGCTACGGGGGTAAATGTTTGATGACGTGCTGATAGAAACATTAGCATTAGGGCAGGTGGCGTGCGTGGAAAACGAGAGCGCGGCGGGAAAAGTTCTTGCCTGAGTGTTGCGTTTGTTCCTTGAACTAATGCAAATCACACCCCTGACTGAACGCTGACTGACAGATTTACCCCCAACAGAACCTCACACGTCTCGAAGGGGATGATTAGCCCGCCGCAGTGGCACGCTAAAAGGACACGTCCAGCAAGATAACCCCAATGCCTCGTAGAGCGTGATTTTAACTGTTATTATTACAGTTCCCTCTGTATTAGTTGAGTTTTAAAGCAATGTGTCTAATTCTGTTGCTGCATTGCTGACCGATGCGGTATATGAATTATTGCTTTTTGTTTTCATGCTGTGTCCTTTTTAGCTTCTGCCATATTTGACTACAATCTAGTATCTGTGGCATGAGTTTGACTGAAAACATGGCAATTAAATGTGAAATTTTTTACATTATATTATTGAACTTGATATGCTAAGACAATGATAAAAGACAATGTAAATGAGTAATCAGTAGAGAGTAAAAAATAAAATAAAAAATGAATATTTTATATTACATTTTTAAATAAATAAAAAAATCTAATATTTGTGACATGAGTTTGGTTGGACACACTAACACCAAAAACCATATAAACAAAACTATTTATTTTGATATGCCGGTTGGATGATGAGTTGTATATCATTCTATCTTTTTAATTAAATTAATTTTAACTATTAAATTTATATATATATATATATATATATATATATATATATATTACAACCAATAGCATAGCAGAATAGTTTTGCTTCTATTTTGATTTTGTGATAAATTAAAATAAAATTTAATAAATGAATAAAATGTAATAAAATAATGAAAAATTATAATTGTAAATATATTCTATTATACTTGATCAGCTTTAATACAGTGTAAATGAGTATTCAGTCTTTGGGAGAGAGGAATATATATATATAGTGCGATATAGTGCACTACACAGTTATAAAATCTAGTCATAATACAATTTATAGAAAATGTTATCATGTTTGATTATAATAAATGGCTACCAGATTTTTTTATTTTTTTAAAGAATTTAATCAAACTTAAAGTTTGTCTTTTTATTTTAAGTATATAAAACATATTTAATCTCACTTTATAATACATTTAAGAGTTAGAAATATTTTAGCTTGATGCAGATTTGTTACTTTTTACTTTGATAATTTAATTTCTTTTTATTTTTTTTATTTATTTAGGCAACTATTAATAAGCATACGAAAAAGACATGTGACCTGCTGGGGGTCGTGACCTTCTAGTCTTGACAGGTTGTAGCTGTGGTGCTCATAATTCAGGTTTGCGTCTGCGAAAACTTCCTGATACTTTCTTCTTCATCTATCAAAAAGCCACAACATGAAAAATAAGCCTAAACTTAATATATTCCAAATGAAAAGTGCAAAAGTTACATCTTACTTGTGTCATTTCTATTGTTCTGTATTGGTTTTAAAAGCTGCTTCAATCAAGAGTTGAACACAGACGTCTGATGGATCCTCATTTTTAAGCGCTGTATTAAATTACACACGTATATTACATTTTTCCATGCTTTAACTTTTTCGCCTCTTTTTTTAATATCTTACTCTTTCAACTGTCTTTCTCCTAAAAAAAGACCCATATAACTTCATTTTAGGTGCATGAAATTTCAAGCAGCACTTTTTTTTTTTCCACAAGTATATTAAAACGACGGTGCCAGAGGAAATGATACAGATTACACTCTCTTTGATCCATCAAAGTGCAAAATCAGTAACTCATTACAGTTTTTGTAGGTTTAGAATATGGTTCATCAAAATGTCTGACACCATTGTGCAAAAAAAAAAAAAATACATCACTGTCGCTTTTACAATTAAAATCGTTTTTGTTCCAGCCTTTGATCACACTTACAGTAATAAGAACTGACTCTTAAGAAAAAAAAAACATAATAATGCCGCTACTGTATATATGAATCAGATGTGAAAAGCGCATTTAATGCTAGAGTTTCTCTTCGCTCTTCTACAACCATTTGGCTGGGAATCAGGCAGCTCTTTGAAATCCAGCTGCCGCTGTCTTATGCCAGGAGTCTTTCCCAACGGATTAATGTTATAAACACTTAGTGGCTGATTTATGATGGACACCTTAGGTTTTTTGACCTCTGAATATCCCTGTCTGAAGATATAAATTTGTTGTGACACAGATTGGAGGGTTTACAGAAGTTTATGACATGCTAAATCTCTGCACAGGCGTGCCAGTGCCTTATTTTGTAAGCCTAGTTGGACCGACGGCTGTTTTCATTGCTCTGATATGGCGCAGAAAGCCCAACGACGGCACGCGGGCCTGCGGCGAACGAGCCTGGCTTCTTTGAGAGGTTAAATGAATGAGGTGCCATGCACGCACGATTACGAAAGGCATTCATGTATGCGCTGCTTTGACCAAATCAGAATAATACATATTGAATATTACTGAAATGAATACAAATAGCCCACGTCAAGGATTAAATTATGCTTTGGTTGTTCTATTGGCTCAGACATCAATAACAGAACAGGGGGGTGGGGTTCGACTGCTGCTGGCCTGCTAGCATGGCCGCGTCCTAGCAGTGGATTATGGGAAAGGCTGGTGTATCTCATGTCTGTGGGAGTGGTGGCCTTGTGTTTGATCTTGTACTCCGAAATCCTGCCACTTGGCAGGGATCACAAGCTGGCTAACACGAGCTCCCTGTTCCAAATGGGTAAGGAAGGGAAATGTAACCGTTCATGAAGGGATTTCAGAGAGATCTGGGCCTGGACGGTTAACATGTGCCTGTGGTTGTATTAATGTGTATCCCAGATGCTCAGACGATGGAGAAATTGGAGCCCAGGGAACAGTGACTGCAATAATGCCACCCACATCAGTTTATGAAATGGGTGCCTTTTCCAGCTTGATAGGGGTTTTAAAGGAAATCAATTCTTTGTATTAGCAGACAAATAATAATTAAGCTAAATATATTTTAATACTGAAGAAACTGCTTAATTTAATCGCCATACAAAATTAATTTGTTTGCTAGGCAACACTGTCTTAGGTAATTTTAAGCATAGCAATTTTACAATTAATGTCAAAATACTGTAAAATTAGCAAGTATTTGTTTAGATTGTCTTGAAGTATAAGAACATGGTTCCAAGCTGAGCAGCATGTCCAAGTAATGAAACATGCATTAAAGCATTTTAATTGCTCTGAATGAGGCACTCCTCAGACCTGTCCGGATTTTTTATTAGGTTGAAGAGTATTACATGTTCACTAAATTGCAGTGTGGTTGACTAATGCAGGATTCATTTGGCCATCTATCTTTCATCTGCAGTCCAAATAGCAGTTGATTGATTCCTCCAGGTGTATGGTGTCATGGTTACTTTGCTTGTTTAGATTGTAACGATCGTAAAATTCTTATAAACACAGAGATATGCACAAACATGCCAGTCACTGAAGGAAAAACGAAATCACATTGCACCATGATGTGTTTCGTTGTAATAGAACGAGGATTGTGCAACAGCGCAAAGGAAGACAGGGTTAAATTCAGTATCCATATTCTGCTTCTGCTGTCCGTCATTTTACAAGTCAACTGGTTGAGTGATTTACAAACCGTTGAGACACCAGCCACACAATCTCACTCCTTTAATTTCAAAACTATATATACACATTGCAATACATAAAACATGATTCTACTCTTGGAAACCACTAGTGCATGAGCGCATTTTTGGGATGCAATCATCCATCAGAGTCAGTCATTTGAGAAATCTTCATTGCAGAAGATCAAGGTCGTGGCATGTCGGGAAGCTTTCGCACGGGCACGACGGGCTCCTTGTTGGAGGGACCCCATTCTTTGGGTTTGTTTGGAGAGGCTAAATCCCAGCTCCATCTTTATCCATTTGCTGACATCGGTTCCCCTCCAGGCTTACTCCTGAGGCACCTTTGAAAAATTGATAAAAAGTCTTATTTTCAGATCCAAAGGCACAGGACATGGCGGGGGCTACACAGTGTAGCACTTTTAGCTCTCCTATTTGAGAGTTGCTCTCATTGAGCATCACCAGCTCAGAAAAATATTAACCACATGAAAGGCAAGTGCCTGGCCCGGGCTGTTAGGTCCTATGTATATTTAACTGAGCACATCTGCGCGTAATAGCACTTGAAATTCAAAGTGCTATCCAAATATGCGTTCATAAAATATAGATGATCTTGATTTTTCTTAACCGCGGCGATTGATGTAATTGACGGCCTTGGATATATTTTATTAAGTGAATAATACAGTACGGTTTAAGAAGTGATGAAAGACATAGGAAATGATTTTGAATCTAGTCAATAATGGCTAATTTGTAGCCAGCAAATATTCAGCGGGGATCAGAAGGATGCCAGGTTGCATTTAACTATTTTTAGGTTAACTGCATTTATGTGCTCTTATGATGTTTTTGCCTCATTCTGAATGAGAATGATTGACAGTAAATAAAAACTTTCCAGACATTGTGAACCCACTTTTTAACCGTTTAATCTTTAAAAGTGAAATATATCTTCAGATCAAGTTTATCGCATACAGGGCTATTTTAGATTAAGTTTTGCGATATGCAGGAATCAGCTAGGCTCCTATCAAATGTGATAATGCTCATCACCTTTTACTCTGCAAGCTTACAGTAGTTGTAAACAGATGAAACCTTTAGAAAACTAAGTCAGTGACTTATGAATCACACACACTGCCAAATTGCCCTCTATTACCAGAAGAAGATTACAGGCACACAAGCTTCTGTGAGAAAGGATTACAATGCTACACTTGAAGGATGACAGTATTTCAGACACAATTTCTAATAATAAATGACATCAAGCTTCATTCTTGTATTCTCCTGTTTTCCCCTTAAACCTTTGATACTCACACATATATTGTATATATACCTAAAAGACATTCAAATTTGTTTTGTTTGTACAGTTATAACTAGGGTTGTTTTTTTAATACACTTAAATGTAGTTATTTAAAAAGGCAATAAAAATAGTGCTTATGTAACATACTAAAGCACAGACTGATGGTCATGATTTTAAAGCCTTTGGATTATCTGCATTTGATGTCTTTTCTCATGAAATATTGATATATGTGATTATTTATGACTCATATGTTTAATCACTGTATCATGTAATTAATCCAATTACATTTCATTTGACAGCCCTGATAGAGCTATTCTCTGTTTGTTCTGTTTTCAGCATACGAGCCAGATGATGATGTTGGTGTCCAAGAGTCGATCACAGGGGAGGAGGGCGAAAATGAAATGCAGGCCGAGGATGAGAATTCTGAGAGGCCCACATCCAAGGACAAAGAAGACAAAGACATAGACAACAAAAGCAGCTACAGCTTCCAGAACTCTCCAGTCAGTGTCCTATCCAACCAGGAGGTTGAGCTGGAGTCCCGTCTGAGCGATGGCAGTGACAGACTGTCTGACTTTAAGACCTCACCACCAGGAAGTCAGAAGGACACAGAAAGCCAGGGCTCGAAACTGAAGGATGACATGCACAGTAGCCTGGAGAAAATGAGGGCTGCTTATGCCAACTTCCTTTCAGACTCCTACTGGTCAAGGATTGGACTAGATTTGAAGGTTGCTAACGCTGGCAGCAAAGCAAACTGTGACAGCACCAATGGGAGCACCAAGAGCGAGTTTGACTGGCACCAGGACGCACTTTCAAAAACCCTGCAGCAAACGCTGTCCCCGAAACCTGTGTCAAAGCCTAATCTATTCAGCTCTGTCCACCTGTACAGGCAAAGTAGCAAAGCATGCGGCACAGTCTTTACGGGAGCCAGCCGTTTCCGCTGCAAAGACTGCAGTGCGGCATATGACACCCTGGTGGAGTTGACGGTACACATGAACAAGAGTGGCCACTACCAGGATGATAACCACAACAGACAAAACATTGCCTCCACTTCATCATCCAAGAACCGAAAGAGGAACCTTCAAGACATGGAAGGCAAGGAAGATGCACAAAAGGTGCTGAAGTGCATGTTCTGTGGCCACTCTTTCGATTCTCTGCAAGACCTGAGCGTCCACATGATCAAAACGAAGCATTACCAGAAAGTGCCTTTGAAAGAACCTATTCCAGTAATCACTCCCAAATTAGTCCCACCAGCAAAGAAACGTGCATTTGAAGCCACAAGGCCTTGTTCGCCCGACTCCACCACAGGGGCTTCGGGTTACAGTGCGGCACAAAGGTCTTCTGGCCTCGCCAACGCTCCCAACAACCGCTACGGCTATCAGAATGGTGCTAGTTACACATGGCAGTTTGAGACATGCAAATCTCAGATCCTAAAGTGCATGGAGTGCGGAAGCTCCCATGATACGCTCCAGCAGCTCACCACTCACATGATGGTCACCGGCCACTTCATTAAAGTGACAAATTCAGCCTCCAAGAAAGGCAAACAGCTAGCCCTCGATCCTCTAGCAATAGAGAAAATGCAGACACTTGCTGAGCCACCAGTGAACGAACTTGAAGGAGAAAAGATTTCTCCGAAAAGTACAGCATCTGGTGACTCTGAGAGGGCTACACCGAGGGATATGTCACCAGACAAAGCTGATAAGGAAGACAAACCAGATGAGGAGGACCGGAAGTCCACTGATGCTGATTTCAAGTACCCGTACTTGCGAGAAGAAGACCTTGAGCAGGGGTCCAGCGGAGGCGGTGACATTCTCAAGTCTTTGGCAAACACAGTGGCTTCAGCAATCAATAAAGCTCAAACAGGGACCCCCAGCTGGAGCGCTTACCCCAGCATTCATGCGGCCTACCAGCTATCAGGGGTGATCAAGACCGCCTCCTTTTCCTCTTCTTCTCCCATCCAGCTCAAGCAGAATCTTAACCACAAGCACAGAGCCATCGCACCCAAAGGGAAGTTCTATCAGGGACTTCGGGGACTTGAAAGTTTCCAGGGACATCACGATTCGGACATCAAAAAGGAAAGAGGTGGTGCATCTGATGGCAAAGAGAGCCAGAGCAGTAGGTTTGATCTGTTGGAGAATGATGACAGTGATTGTCAAGATGATTCCTCCTCCTCTTCAAAGCTGGATGCAGACTGTGTAAGTGAAGAGAATGACACAATCAAAGGGAAGTTGAGCCCAGCTTTCTCTGACAGAGGAAACCCGTCACCTAGCCCCCCTGCCAGCAACGGGCACAGCAGTTCTTCAGAGCTTGTCAGCGACTCCCAGGAAGTCCTTAGCATAAACCCTCTAAGCGCACTACAGTCTGTCTTGAACAATCATTTGGGTAAAGCAAACAAGCCCAGGCCCGAAAGCATACTCTCTCATCGCACACAATCCATCTTTTCAGAACTGAATAGAGGTTTAGAGAAACCAGTTTCAGCACTCTCAGCATCTGCTGCCATCAGGCCCAGCAATAGCTTCATGTACACAAATGACGACCAGCCAATAGACTTGACAAAACACAAACACAACAAACCAAACGCTTCTCTCTTATTGCAGTCCTCCACTCCAGTGCCCCAGAAACATGCGCTGTCTGACATTGCTGACATGGTGAAGGTTCTTCCAAAAGCCACAACCCCAAAGCCCTCAATGCCAGCGAGAGTGCTTGCAATGAAGCTGGAGACTGACGTACGACGATTCGAAGACGTCTCCAATGAAATGTACTCGGTTCACAAACGCAAAGGCAGACAGTCCAACTGGAACCCCCAGCATCTGCTGATCCTTCAAGCCCAATTCGCCTCCAGCCTTTTTCAGACTTCTGAGGGCAAGTATCTCCTCTCAGACCTCGGGCCTCAGGAGAGGATGCACATCTCCAAGTTCACTGGGCTTTCCATGACCACCATCAGCCACTGGCTCGCCAACGTCAAGTACCAGCTTAGGAAAACAGGAGGGACCAAGTTTTTGAAGAACATGGACACTGGCCATCCAATCTTCTACTGCAATGACTGTGCATCTCAATTCAGAACGCCCTCTTCGTTTATATCCCACCTGGAGAACCACCTGGGTTTCCAAATCAAGGACATGAACAAACTACCCATAGAATATCCGACTAAAGTAACAGAGCCTGAACTTTCAAAGGCGCTCAATGTCCGGCCGACGGATTCGCAGATCACAGAGGAGGAATCTGACTCAAAGTTCAAATGTAAGCTTTGCAGTCGGACATTTGCCAGCAATCATGCAGTCAAACTTCACTTGAGTAAAACTCACAGTAAATCCCCAGAGAATCATTCACAGTTTGTGGAAATGGACAAAGAATAGCTTTGTTGATTTTTACTACTTGTAGTTATCTTGTTGGTAAATAACTGTAATTGCTCTGCTTTTATAAAACACGGGTCAAGTTGTCTACTTTTTTTTCATAATGTTTTAAGTAGCATTACGTAGAATGCTTAAACTTCAACTTCAGAGTCAACATTTCATCATATCGAGGACTAAATGGACACACTGGCTGGGTTAGAATGAAGTGTACTGTTAGAAAATAAATAATTATAAAAAGATTAAGAAGTCATTGACGTAAGACTTTGCACCCTGTTCAAATGCACCACCAGTGATGAAATGTATTACTGCTTGAGACATAAATGCTGATGTTTGCATGCAATAGCTCTGGCTATGACTACTATTTATTTGTATGATATGGCAAGTTTTAACTGTATTACGTTTAACAACAAATTGACCGATGCATTACCTGTAATTTGCAGATCTGATCATGCACTTGTGAGAACACACAGGTGCTCAGACAGGTGGCCATACACACATTAAAAACATTTACTGAAATGTACATTATATTTGCTCTGTAAAATGTTTGTGTCGCAACGATAGAACAGAAAAGCACTTTAATAAAAGTTTAATCACGTTTAGGCGCCGATTCAGTGTGTGGGCTTACAGATTTGGACAGGTTTGACGTGAGGAAGTCTCACATTAATGTATATTTAGCATCGTAGAAAAAAAGTGTCTCATCAGAAAATGCTTAGTGAGACAAAAGAACACTGCACCTTTTATACCAATACAAATAAAGCATTAACGTTTTCTAACTGTCTACAAGTCTTCACTTCAAATCCATTATTATTGACTGGAACAAAGCAGAATCATTGTTTTTTTTTTTTTTTTTACTTATATTAACTTATATTACATGATTTTTTTTAAATAGTGTTATTATGAATTAAAGTGTGTTTAATGTCAGATTGCAACCCACACAAACAAACAGTGTTCTTAATTAAGATTTTTTTTTTTATTATTGGGAAGGGGTGAAATGATTCAGTTTTCATTGTTTTTGTAGCCAAGACTACATAAACAATGATATATTCATTCATTAATCGTCACCAATAACAATTAACCCTGATGATGTCAACTGACTAATATATATATATATATATATATATATATATATATATATATATATATATATATATATCATCTGAACTTTTAATGCGATTTCCTTCCTTTTTTTTTTTAACAACCATCCACCAATTACCACTCCCCATCATATCTGTTTTATAACAGGAAAGTGACATTTGATAGTAAATGGGAGAAAGCACCTGGTGATTTGCGCATCCTGACACCGGCGTGCCCTCCATTGTTGGAAATGAGCAAGCAATCACGATAGCTCATCAGATGACTCCTAATGCAGTTAAAGTATTCCGCAATAATTCCTCCTTGCATTTATAATTACAGCCATAGAGCTCACACCTCAGTGCACAGATTAAAGCCATAAATTATTTAGCGCCTTGCCTCACCGATGGATTCCTGATTCCCTCCGTTGAGCCATTATGCTTCAGAATACCAACTTCCTTTAAATGGAAGCCCGAGGATGATTTAAGATAGGCTGAACAATATGACAAAACGAACGCAATATTCCGGTCATTTGTGTTTTATAATTAAAATTGAGAGTGTGCCTCTGAAGTGTCTCGTCAAATGAAAGCGTGCCACGGCCGCGGTAACTCACAATTGAGTCATTTAGCCTTTGCGGTTAATGGCGAAATTTGAAACGACCCTGCCACTGGATGGGCACGTGTGACGGGGAGCATTTGAAATGGTTTTCGAGGTAGCCGCTCAATGTCAGAGATTCACATTAAGGGCCTGGATCCTTTTCGTCATTGTAATCAGGGGGAGGAAATTAGCTGTTTCTAATATTAATTCAGAACAATAATTCAAAGTCATTTGAGATTTATTGCCACATTAAAGGCGAGCTCCAATCGGATACACAATCAGGGGTTTAAACAAGCCCGCAATTAATTAACTGTGTCTCTTATGTTTATACGGCATGGCAGTGGAAAAAAAAATAAAAGCAACACCGCATGCTAAAAGAACAATAGGATGAAAGTAAATGAACAAGCGATTATCCCGATTATTGCATTACAGTCCTGATAAATATTGCTGGGCAATTACCCAAAGGCCTTTTTTAAGATCTGGGATGTGTCTCACTCCTTACTTCCTAATTTGTATATCACAAACATAAATTTGATCATTATTGACAACTTGCAGTAAGAAAACCAAATTTCTGGTCCTGTACCGCATAAGTGAGCATATTGAGACACACCCCTGGTTATTGACTTCCGAATGCATTTGGACCCCTGCAATCTGTATCATTTCAAAGTCTAAGTCATTCAGAAGGAAGATTATTTTTTTTTTTTTTGCAAAACACATCTACATAGACAGAGCTTCCTGCTGAATGCCTAATCCAGCAAATGTGCTTGTACCGTCTTCTGCGGGCCCGTGTGGATCATCTTGTCAGACAGCCACTTGAGAAGTGTCAGTCCTCTGCCTAATTAAGTCACAGCGGTGGGAAAGGGCCATGTGCATCCAGACACTGATTTTAAACCGCAGAAATAAAGCATTTTAAGTGCACTAACTGGACTGAAAATAAACTCAAATTTGTGGGCAAAAAATGTCAGAGAGTCGTTAAGTGTCACATGTCAAATGAACAGCAAAATAATGGGGGCCCCTGGAGTGAAATGTTCGGAAAATGACTTGTGTTGGAACATATCCACAGTTTTCTCCTCTAAGAGACGGGTTAAAAAGTGAGCTCGTCATTTAACCTGGGACGCCAATTATTTGCCAATTAGTTTGCAAATTTTATCAAAATGTTATGCTTGCAGAGGACGGCATGTAATGTCTCTGGATAATCTTATACATCAGACGTCCTTAAAATGTATTATTGTTATTTTTAATTAAATATTAGCATACTTTGATATGGCATAAGGCTGCAAATAAATGCTATCAAATCTGATTAAAAAAACAGATAAGATTTTGCAACAATCTATATAATATTTTTTTTTTTTTCAGACATTATCTCATTTGGATCACAGTACAAGGCTTAAAAACTGGTTTGTGAACATATGATTCTTTTTAACTCACCGAATCACAAGTCATATTTTGAAGATGTTTGTTAATGGACTGTTTTCATAGACTGTGATGAAACTATAATAACATTGTAAATCACTGTAAAAAAAAAAAAAAAAAAGTTTTTTTATATACTTGCATTTAAGAAAAATGGGATTTGAAATCTCTCAACATTTTTTTTAATCAATTTATCTTTTTTTTTTTGTTTTGTTTTTTAATCTAGTGCAAATTTACTTATTCAAAAGGTGCATACAGTATTCACGCTAGAGTATTTAAGGAACATTTACATTCCAATGTTTAAATCTTCTATAAAATAACTAAATAGGTCAACATAACAAATATATTCTTACAAAAAGTGATAAATTGATAATCATACTGAAACAATTTATTATTAGCAGTTTCATTGTTCAATTTCAGTGAAATTTGTACATGTTGTTCCAGACCATGATTCTCATAACTAAAAAATAAATAAATAAAATCCTGACAATCACTGCATTCTCATAAATCCGTACGGAAATGTGCGATCACATCGTAACTTTCTTTTAGACTTCACAGCCTTTCCAGAGCTGTTTACATGAATGCAGTCTGTATCGGGACGGTGGGTTTGGGCAGGGCATATGGTCAGTGAACCCCGGCTATGTTTACAGGATGAGGGGGAAAGCTGAATCCTGATGGAGTCACAGCTAATTCATATGTCGTTGAGTGACAGATAACCTGAGGGCTACCGGCCTGACAGCAGGACCCATTACATCCTCCTGGCTCGCGTGCTCACAGATGGCCTGCACGTGATCGCTGGAGTTGGCACACACACTCACTCAAGCACGCATTAGCTTAGATATACACATGCCAATAGACAAGACTGTCAAAATAGATTGAGATGTACCAACAACAGTAACCCGAGGCCTTTTGGGCTCCATTTAATGGAAACACATAACTGATGTTCCATTTTTCCACTGTCAGCATCAGGAACGCAGCTGATAAAGGCAATTCATAACCAATAGATGCACGCTCACATTTATACTGCACTGACATGCTTTATTCATGCACATATCACAGTCTGCATCAGTCTTACATCACATAAAGCTGCTGATATCCTGTTTGAGAGTGTTCAGAGACAGTATAAAGAGGAGACAAATGAATGGGAGAAACTGTAGTGCTCAACGTGGCAGTTTTTGGCACAGTCATCAGTCCATTCTCAATGTGCATGAATGTTAGCTGGCACAACCTGACCTGTTAATGTTTTAACTGTCTTTGAACTAATACTGCAATACTGTTAAATAATTGAAACATAAACAAGTCATACAAGAAATGTTATATATGTATATATATATATATAATATATATTTGATTGGTTGATTTTAATTTTGCCACAAAATACCAACAACATGAAGGTTTAGTAAAAATAAATGCTGAAGTAAAAAATGTATTATATAATAAATGAAGGTAATATATTTGTTACAGATAGACAGATAGAAAGAAATAATACATAATCCTTAAATTTCCTAAAATATTAAATGACAATGATAAATAATATATAATATAACATATAAAACACACATATACACATGCACATGTATAGATGTAACTTTATGTAAACTTACTTTTCTTTATGTCACTACTGTATATTTTTTTGTCCATTAGCTGTGATTTTAACTAAGCCCCTAAATTAATGGTAAAGAAATATTATAAGGTGTGAGAATATAAATCTCATCATTTCAAGAGTAAAAATAATTAATTAAAAATGTGTGTAGCTTTAAGGAATGTCACAATAAAACTCCTTTTTTTCTACAATTACGCACACTTTTTTGGGAGTTATTCCCTAGCGTTTAGTTTTTATATGTGTATTACTGTTCAGAAACGTGCTAGCTAACCATTTGCTGATTAGCATCTTTGAGCTAGGTTTGAAAGTGTCTAAAATTGGTGATGTGTTTCGGTAGCCGAACACATACCAAAACATTCACTACTGAAACTAGTCATCATTGTTTCAGTAGTGACAAAAGGGAACACATATTCCTCATATTCATGTGAAATAAAATATTAGTAAAGTAATGTAATTTTTTCTTTTTTCTTTTAGTATATTTTAGTAGTGTTTTGTATGTGATGTGTTTGCTACCAAAGCATATCTGTCACTACCGATTATGTGCTGCCACTACCGAAACATGGGATGTTTTATCAAGATATTATGATAGTTTTTGGTTCAATGTATATTCAAAGTTTGAAATAAGTATGATCAACTTTTTACCTTTTACAAAGAAAAACTGAATTGAAAATACTAATCTTATAAATTTCATTTAAAATATTGTTAAGAATTTAATTGTTATTGATTTACCTCTGATTTGCTTTATTACTTTTTTTTTTATAAAGTAACAAAAATATGTATTTACAATGTAGATGTATGCAAAATCTTAATAGGTCAATATTACCCTTCTAATTAAATTATTTGTTACTGTGTTTCAATAGTGGCCAATTTAGGGAGTATTCCCCACACAGCCACACGGCGAGCGTGATTTCACCAAGTACAACATGTTCCTGGATCAACATCCTAACTGATCCTGGAACAACATTCCAATCAACCAATCAGAATTGAGGGATAACTTTTCACAAAATATCTGTTTTAGTCTCACAACCAGAGTTAGCTGATTCTACATTCTTGTTAATCAGCCATCATTTCCCACTGATTTAAGGAATAAATTATGGTTAGGTTTAGTGGTAGGGATTGGGTTAAGTCTATATTTTTGGACAATAATGTTGACCCAGGATCAACAAAAGATGTTGATCCAGGAACATGTCTTACTTGGCAAAATCACTTCAACCTTCCACACACATACACACACACACACACACACACACACACACACACACACACACACACACACACACACACATTTGCATATTTATTTATATAATATATTGTGCCATATGGTACCATAAAATACTCACAACATTAAGATGAATTTGAGTTGATTATATATATATATATATATATATATATATATATATATATATATATATATATATATATTTTTTTTTTTTTTTTTTTTTTTTAGCAACATACTGCAACACCTTAGCAACCACAATACAGCACGCAACACTCTGGCAACCACCAAGAACATCTACGCATCATTGTCTGTAGTTTTGCATGCACAAACACAGAATATTTTATTTAAAAAAAACAAAACAAAGAAAAGTAAAAATGGACATTCTTGCAAAGTAGGCTTGCCAAAGTCTTTTGGAGATTTTGTCATTTCCCCCTTCAAGCTGACAGAAGCTGTAATTGACTGGAAATAGCTGCAGGAGGGACTGGCGAGATGGGTGCTGACTGTTCTGCCTCGCTTCGGGATGGTATCTGCTCCTAACACAATTCACCGTACAATCGCCCCACAATGGCCAGTCTGCCGAGGCTGTGCTGGGATGGAAACGGGGCCGAGACTGCTGTCTGTGGCAACAGGCCACGTTCGGCACATTTCTGCTTTGCTAGCTAGCGACAGCTGGAGCGAGCAGTCGGACGGTCGTCAGGAATCAGCATGGCAGCCGTGATTGTGCTGACGCCGGCACCGGGCCTGGCCAGGAGATCAGTGCCCAATGAAAATGTGTGATTAGTTGCCTTTAGATTTGGGTGATGTCAGCTCCAATCTGAGGCGGCTCTCCGGCCCTCGGGCGAGTCGCAGGGACACAACCACATACTGATGAAGTGCTGGCAATCGGGACCCATTTCTTTCATCCGGGCCTTAATGGAGGCCTAAACCACTATGCACTCTCTCATTCGGATGTGCTATTGGCATTCGCTCACCTCTGAAGAGAAAAATGAACGAGTGCCATTGACCCCATCCATCTATAGGCATTGTAGAAGTGGCTTGCGATGAGCAGCTTGATTATAGTTTTACACGCAGACATTGTGAATACAAGAGGTCAAGACAAAAGTCTAAATAACCATGTATGTTAGTGAATCTTTCCAAATGTTGTTATTATAAGAGGTTTTGCTGGAGTTATTAGTATTGAATGTGAAATTGGCTGTGGTACAAAAAAGTATAATGAGATGCTATCATCACTTTGATTTAAGACTGGCACGGTGGGGCGTCTGTCTGTATGCGGTCTGTTCTTTTACCTTGCATGCACCTTTGTTAAAGAAGTACACTTCAGATGTGCAAATCAGGAACTGGCAGACTAGGACTTCTGAGATAAATTTCTATTATATCTATTGTAAATTTAAGAGATGTGCTTAGACTAACCATGATTTGTTATAGAAATAAAATAAAAGGTTTGATGATAATGCAGGGTTTGTCATTCCAATTTGTTTCACAGGATGTTAAATTAAAATTTGAATTGAAATTATAGGATGAGGAATTTATTGAAATAAGCAAGTTCTGAGACGTACGTAAAGTTTTGAGGCAAATAATTAGTCTGATTACACTGTTAATTTAATCCTACAATTACAATATTTTTTTCTGATTAGCAATTTCATTAAAAAATTTAAAAAATGTTGAATAAACAACACAGCCATCAAAACTATTTAAATTTTGCTATACAGCACCACAAATGAATTATATTAAATTGAATTATATAAAATTATAAGTATATATACCAAAATAAAATAAAAAATGAAAATTAAATTAAATTAAATTAAATTAAATTAAATTAAATTAAATTAAATTAAATTAAATTAAATTAATGCATATTTGCCTTTTGTAAAAAATACTGAAAAACTTTAATCTAATGAAATGAAAAAAAAAAAACATGCTAATGTTTATTGGTAATTCATGCTGAAAAGGCTCATTTACATGTAAAAATTATTTTTTTAAATTATAAATATGTAATTTAAGACTACACTAACAGTTTTTGCCTCTTTCAGGAACATAATTGGAATTTAAAGGCATTCTGAATAGTGAAGCTAACAATGATACTAAAACAAGGTTTGCTACATCAGCCGGTTAATCACAGCCAGAAGACTTTGAGCAACCTGGTTTGATCAAGCCTCTTTAAATTCACCACAGCAGCCATACAATTAAAATTTCATGTTACACATTGTTTCATATGGTGCATATTTATCCAGAGCTACTGTAATCTCCATTGATGGGTAACACATGAGCTGCTCAGAGACTTGAGTCTACAATCTTTTTTTTTTGAGGTGGGGAAGAGAGCGACACTCCATCTATCCTTGAAAGCATGTCTGTCTCTCCTCCGCGCTCCTCTCCATCGCTGACTGTGCAACACTTTATTTCAGCCGGCCTTTTGAAAAGGTGACTGGAAGTGAGTGACGCTTTGCTAAAACCTTTCAAACGTTCTCGTGCAGGTAAAAAGGAAAACGTAGACGCTGCTCAATCATTGAGCATGTCTTTCTGGGCCGACCCAGCGTCAAACACAGAAATGAAAGAGAATGAATATTTAAAGACAACCATTACAAGTCAAGCTTGCCACAAGGAAGACAGAGAAATGGAAAGGAAAAGAGGAAAATAGCGACTGCCCTGAAAATGATGACGCTGTCTGTTGGTCTGAGGTGCACGGTATGATGGAGGACTGTTCCAGATATCGCTGTACGCCAAAGAGCTATTTAAAGTGCCAGAGTTCCTTTACCTGAAACTTTTATAAAGCAAGGTTTCAGATTGTCATCTCTGTCAGTTTTGTTTTTCAAACACGTCGTCTACAGTTAAAATGTTTTGAGAGCTTTTAGAAGTGCATCTGAAGCAAAGCATGAAATCAGAACGGGAGTTTTTTTGCGGCTTTTACAGTAGTTCACGTCTGCTAGATTCGAGGGCATCCATACGCTAGCGACACTGCTGAAAGTTAACTTAATTAACTTGTAAGGCACAATCGCCAAAGATAGATTTAGTTTAACACACAAGTCTGAAGACTGCTGAGAATGAACATGTAAAAAGTTGAGCTTTTAACATCACCACACAACAAAAACTGCATCAATTTGAAGCAATATTGTATGTTTTAATATTCTTTGTAACTACAAGTCAACAGTGTTTGACTAGTTGGGACAACATTTGGGGGGTCATTTCTGTGTCAAGGTAGGTGCTCTATAGTTTATTAACAGAGATATTGGGATATCAATATGGCTCCAAGAGTGGTCAGAAACCATTTTGCATACAAATGTATTTAGAGAAGAATATCTGAAGAATACATAATATTGAAAATAGAAATGTATCTTGTTCCCCTCTATCAAAACAATTGCACAGTATGTACTTGTCTGTGTTCCATTCATAATAGTTGCATGCCTGCAACTAAGCAGAATTAAAGATACTCAAATATGATTTAAGATTAAAAAAAATCTTCTTTGTCAAGGCCCTATATGGTTTAGTCCAATAGATATGGGAATCTCAATGTGGCTCTACTGTATGTCCAAATCTTTTACGTGTTAATATACTGTAAGTGCTTTTTTTCACATTTCTGCCTCTGGAAAAATAGCCCAGTTTTCTTCTAGTAAACATTATTATTTTTTTTTTTTTTTCATGACTGATCATCATTTTCTGACATCTGCCACAAATGCTGTCAATGTTTAAATGATAAAAAAAAAGAGTTTAGCTCAACTTTGACCTCACATTTCAGCTCAAGTAGGAGGAAGAAAGAAAGCTAGCTGATCGACATGGCTGTTTGTGATTATGAAGATCTCACAGAAAAGAGCTGAGCTTTCATCTGTCACCCAGGTCAACTTCTGCCGAGGTGTTAACGTCACGTACATGTAAAAACAGACTTCTCCCACACATGTGGTCGTATTAACTGACAATGATTCATTTAATCACGGTTCATCCACACCCGGATACTGCGAACAGGACAGAAATGAGAGGAACAGCAAAGATTTCTGCAAACCTAAAACCGAGATTTGTCAACCCACTGATAAAAATTGCAAAATGGAAATGAGTAGAAACCACATCAGAAGCAGGTACTTTTTATACTCAGTATATGAGGAAAAAGCTCTCTTTATAGTTTTTATTTTTTATGCTTTTATATGTTTATATTTATATCCTATTCATTAAAACCATAAAAAAATAATTTTTACATTGCGCAAAAAATATAATCAGTCTTAAATTCTTACAGTTGTATAATAGCTAGTTCCACCAGTGAGAGGGAGATGAATAAAAATAAAAAATAAAATCACTAAACAGATATATCAGAGGCTGTCGTTTAGTCTTTATTTCCAAACTTTATTTTGGCCCCAACACTTCATGAATCCTGAAACCTCCTAGTTGAATAGCACCCACGTTAACATCGCAAGCTCATTGACCATTTTATGTTGCCTTCAAGTCAGTGTTGATCCAGAGAACACACAGTCATCAGGAAAATACAAAGTGAGGCACAGAGAGAGAGAGAGAGAATGTTTTGTGTTTATTCAAGCAGGCAAATTTCAATGCACATTTGGCCCATTACAGCGCATCAACATCAGAGAGCAGCACGCTAAAGCGAGCGAGAAGCGTACACTTATCATTATTTTATAACATGTCTAATGACAGATTGACAGGGGATTTGCAAATGTGAGTCGACGTCGATTTTGCCAAGTTCGGTTTCCGCCGCTGCCTGCGTGATGCAAGCATACTTACGTGGATAATTTGATTCTGCAGTGGATTTATTAGTACATTTTTATAAAAAGAACCTCCACGCCCCGTCGGTGTGGTGAATCTAAGATGTTCTGATGTTTTGAAGCCATCAGACTATGAATAATAGGAATTATGACATTTAGGAGGCGTAAAATGGTGTAAATGCTTCAAAACAATTTCATAAGGAGTCAGAATGTACGTGATGGTGCGGGCAAGCTGTTCGCTTTGATCAGCTGCAAAACCATCATGCAAAAATAAACCTGACCGCGGTGCTAGTTTGTGACCCGAATGCCTTTCAGATCCCCAAGAATACAGCGCGGATGGCAGTACTAGGATTGATGTATCTACAGACGCTTTAAGATACTCCACGAATTTAAACTCTCTCCCTTTTCACCCACTTTCTGTCACGTAATTTTGATTCAGTACGCGGCCCGCCTCGTGTGCACCCTACAGAGTCAATGTGCAAATGAGGTGCAGGATTCCTTTAATCATTGCTCTTTGCTCAGACTGTAGCAGAGCAGGGTTCACAAGAAGAAAGGTTGTAATTAAGGTGGACATGTTAGATATTAGATTAACTGTATTAATATGGAAACACTTGAATTGAATAAACATGAAGCTCAAGATAAATTGCTTGCCAAATCTTCACACTCGCATGACAGCGAAGTAAGACTCGCGCTAGCGAGTGAGGATGATGATGGAAATGGTTTTTAGAAGGCAGCCATGATGATAATCATGATCATGATGACCGTAACTGCACACAATATGGAATTACCATGTTTTCGGACACGTTTCATGGTAATACCATTGTATGATTTGATATACTTGGAGTACAAGGCAAATACCATAGTATACAAATATGGTGATCATTTGGAGCCATGGTGTTACCATGCTTTTGGACAAGTGTGCTTTGATGTACTTGGAGTACTATTCAAATATAATGGTATATAAATATGGTAATCATTTAGAACTATGATATACAGTATATAACAATATACCACGGAATTACCATGTTTATGAATAAGCACTATGACAATACCATGGCATGCTTTAATGTACTTTGGAGTACTGTGCAAATATATTAATATATAGTAATAATTGTGAATTTAAAATCAAAGAAAAATATGTGCTTTTGTGAAAGTATTAAGAACTATTACCAGGTTTTTAGACAAGTGCAATGGCAAAACCATGCTTTGGAGCACCTGAAAGAACCTTGCAAATACCATAGACATGTTTAGAGCCATGGATAAAGCAATGTACCATGATACTACCATATTTTTGGATAGGTAATACCACGGTATATTTTGAAAGTACCATGCAAATATAATATAATCACTTTCAAAAAAGTACCATGACACTAGCATGGTTGTATGGACATGCTATTGTGGTATCTTGGACATAAAATTATCATATTTGGTAATTAAAAAACAACAACAACATAGTACTACCATGGTATTTTGGACATGTCTTGGAAGGACCGTGGAGTAAATAAGATACCAAGAATGTTGCATGGATATCAATAGTACCATAGAATAAGGTCACATTCACCCTTGAGATAATTGCAAATATATAGTAATGCTTTTTTGTATCTGAAATTGCTATTTGCTCATATTGCTATAATCTTTAATGTATAATAATGTAAACTGCCACAATGTGCACTGATGAATTGTTCCCTATAAGACCAGAAATGTGTGTAATAGGAAAGTAAACAAGCTCAAATTTGATTACATGTTGACTTTAGCTGTTAGCCAGAGAGTATGTAATTGTACAATAAGACACAGCAGAGACTGTCCTTTGAATATACAAGACACGGGAAGCACAAGTTAGTGTTTAAAACAGCAGTCGGGCTCGAGCTGACAGTGAAAAAAACAGTGGAATCAATAGAACACTCTGTTATCTATCTCTATATCAGCATTTAAAGAGAAAGATTATATGTCAGGACTGGGTCTGACCAGCCGGAGACAGAGATACATCATTGTGAAGAGTCAGTGGTCTTTTGTGTGTAAATCATACGTCACATGGCCTCCGAGTTCATCCTCAGGCCACAGAATACATTTAGAACAGACACAGACCTCCATAATTCTCCTCCGATTGGCTGTTTCCTGTAGATGTATGTAGATTATTGTACAGCACTGCATTTGCCTGATATTTATCGTGGTCAAATGTGCCATATCTGTTACAGTGATTCTTTGTGTTGCTATACGTAGATCTGAAAATAATGGCTTCATTTTTGGAGGGAAAACAAAGCATTAATCTTCATGATGAACAGTCGGTCTGACATCATGATGGCCAGTTCGTACATTAATGCTAAGGGAACAAAAATAGCCTAATCCACCACACTTTTAGGCTAACACAAACGCTAGCTACTATTTCACGCATTGTTGCACTCTAAAATGTGACAGAACAGGGTTCATAATGCAAACTTAGAACACGTTTCAGCGCTTGGGTTAGTTTTCTCTTCAGGTCAACTAAAGTTTGAGGATAATTTTTTACCTAACTTGTTTATCACATTGATTTAAATAGGACAATCTAAAAGAGAAAGCAAATCTATTCCATTCGTTCCAGCATGAAGTGCATTATATGTCAAAGTTTAATGAAACAAAAGGATAATTAGGTAATTCAAACGAACATGAAAACGTAAAATTTAAATAAATAGAACAATCAAAACACTTTAAAAAAATGAAATGCTATAACTGTTCACCTGCAGGTCATGTGACCAATGTGAATAACGTGTAATTATTTAATCAATAAAACCTAACTAATCTGATTACAAGTATTTTAAAATGTAATATGTAATAACAAGAACTTTTTTTTTTTTTTATCTGTTACTACCCAGCACTGACTACAGTTCTGAAGTATCTAAAGGTACCATGCATATACTGTGGTATTATTTATCGTTATTATTTAGAGTTGTGATATATAGCAAAGCACCATAGTATGACCAAGTTTTTAGACAAGTACCATGTATATATATATATATATATATATATATATATATATATATATATATATATATATAATAAAGTTTGCAACATTGATAATAATCAGAAATGTTTCTTGAGCCATTATTCAGCACATTGGAATGATTTCCGAAGGATCGGGTGACACTAAAGACTTGAGTAATGATGCTGAAAATTCAGCTTTATATATTTTAAAATTACATATATTTTAAAACACAGTTGTTTGAAATTGTAATAATATTTCTCAACGCTACCTAGGTTCAGCTAACTGTGGTTAGGAACAGATGCTATGGACTAGATTTGAGCATTCCTAAGACTCATAACATAACAGCACCTTTTGCAAACTAAGTTATCTCTAGAATAATTTATCATTCATCACATGCTTTAGAAAAGACAACACATTGCCGCTTGGCACAAACAGACAGAAATGTGATATTAAGATACATGAGCAAAGCAGATAAAAGACATCCAACACACTTAAACCAACACAAAACAAGGAATTATATATTTTGAAATAAAGCGTTCGTTCTCAGAGATGCCGTGAAGTGATATTACCAGCTTTCTGGATCTTTACAGGAATAAGATTAACATCCGGTGATCGTGCAGCGTTATGAACATCAGCTCAAATGTGGTGGGTGAGGAACGAACAAACACGCTTCGTTATTTGCTTCAGTGTGAACTCAGACAGTCATCTAAACCCTGAAAAAAGGCTGTGAAAGCCGTAATTGGCAGGCTGCTCCCATTCCCAAGCATCTTCTATTCAATTTTAGAGTGCCAGGGAGCACTTTCACTTTGCTTTAATGAAGTTTTTAAAAGTTTGACTGATCTTCAGTGTAAGTCATCCAGAATGCCAGACCATTTGTGCTCGGTTCCCACTTTTTTTTCATTATCACTCTCTGTTATGACTCTCTTTCTCTGCATCTCTGTCATTTTATTATGAAGGATCGAGCTCCTTTTTCTTCACGGCCAGGGCCTCCATAATTTTGTCTGCTTTCTTTACAATCAAAATAGTATGTACACCTAAAATGCCTCATCTAAAAAGGTGAACAGATGTAGATTAGACTTTCTGGAAAAAAAAAGAGGCTGGATTCATTAAAAATAGTTAGCTTGCTTGTTTTGGCTGGCACCTGAGCAATAGCAAGAGAGCAGAATATCACAGAGACTTGATGGTGAACCCTTTGACGAGGTTGCCAACTTCACAGAATATAATAATAATTCCCTAGCAATGCCCTAGCAAACATCCAAGCAGTAGGCTATAAGAACATGCTTAGCTAGAACACCTTAAAGTTGCTGTATATACTAGTGCAAAAAATCACTATACCATGCAGTTATTTAGGAAACATGTTAAGGTTACATACTTGTTTCTCAATAAAAAGCTAAACTAAGATATAACTGACCAAATAACTGCTAAATTTGGATTAATCAACTTAAGCCGCATTTTCACCGAAATTCCCCAGAAAAATTGTTCCAAAAAATGTTTTTTTCTCAGGAACTTTTCCCCCAGAACTGTTTTCTCCGTTTCCACCGCAGTATAAAGTCACTACGTAAATTTCAGACTTGCATCCTCGCTAGTTCAGACTTTGCAAGTTGACTCCCGCGGACGGGAGGACGCAAGTCCGGGAATTCTGCAAACAGCAGCGTACTTAATAACATCAGTCAGCTTTCCTTGGCTACTGATATTTTCCTCACTGTATATTTACAATAAGACGATATGATATCAAACACCACTGCCTCCTTTCGTTTTCATTTAAACATATTAATAGATTAATTGAATAAATTTCAAATATTACCTGTTAGATTTACCCAAAACAAATGATATTTTATGTTTAACCACTAAAGAGACATCAGAGCCAGAGGCAAAAGACAGAAGGGCTAGCCAATTTTTTACCTGGAAATGTATTTAGATCCTGGTTCCTGCGGTGGAAACACAACGATTACAAGCCCAAAGTCCCTAGATCCTGGGTAAAGTTCCAGCGGTGGACATGCGGCTTTACAGTTTAAGGCTCGTCGCAATCGTTCTTGTTGCATATACTCAATCTGGCAACCCATGTAACAATCAAATCTGAGGAGGTGGTGGTGGGAAAAATATTTTTGAATTTGTAATGCAGTACTTAGGCCTACAATCACTTTCAATATCACTTACTGCACCTTCAATATCACAACGGCAAGTTTCGCACAGGTAAGCACCTCTCCCATTTTCGTAATACAAATATAAATTATGTATAAAGTGTCAAACGAAATACTAGATGCTTAGCAACAGACACATATAGGCTTTACTATTCCCATGCTTTTGGACAATGATGGAAACACTTCGCAATCAAATAGTGACGGAAAAATTGGTAAATTAGAGCAAATAACAGACTAGTTCTTACATTTATAGTCCTTAAAAAGTTAATATAGGAATAACTTAATTGCGACAGTACATAACACTAAATTAGTTAACCCAAGCTTTTATAAATGTACAGTGTGAAGCGTGAAACAAGATACAGGCCGGTTTACCTCAGGGTTAACTATTTCTAGCGTGAAAAGCTATTCTGTTTCTGAAGACCATGCTGATAATAATAATAAAGTCTGTTTTAACATTATCTTGAACTAACAATGAACAATAGTTCTACAGCATTTAATGTTCATTTATGTATATACTAATACATTTCTGTCTACATTAATGTTATAAAATAAATACAATAAATGTTGTAAGATGTTGTTCCTTGTTAATAATGATATCTAATAGATTAACAAAATGTTAATTGTAATCATTGTAAAGTGTTTCTGCAGCGTCAAATCGACTGAAAGTCATTCATCCTCAAAGAGAGCTGGCAGGTGATATAAGCATCTTGAGACTATCGGTGATGCATCCAAACTTAGAGTTCAACCTTATGCAAATAGGCATGTAGCAAACTACCACTGTAAGTGCAGATAGAGAAGCTCAGTTGGATACAGCAGTCAAGCAGAAACACATAATAGCCGGTTGGTCCATCACAACAGCTTAAATTTCACGTGCAGTAGGTTACTTGAAATCAAGTCTCTAAATGACAGAATCTGTCACAAAAAAATGTTAAGCTATTCCAAATAATGGAACTGTAGCATTAATGTGCAGGAATTACAAGTCTTATTGTTGTACATGAGTTATGGTTTGTAAATTCATTCAAGTGTCCATAGACAAAGACAATGTCCTCTTTGCAGTCAGGTTGGAAAAAAACCTGAAGCATTTGAAGGCCTAAGGCTTCAACTAATACAAAAAGTCTAATCAGAGCAGCAATCCCTGATGTTAATGAAGGTGTCACACATTGCACAAAGAAAGTTGTGCCTGGCAATCTTCCATTTTTCGGCTGCCTACACCAGTGACATTTCATCTCACATTCAAAGAGCGCCTGGGCCCTTAATGAAATGCATAATTAACATATTCTAATTGTGCTGAGCTCGGTGATGGTTTTGACAGAGCTCACTTTCCATGTCTAATTCAATGCTAATTTAATCTGTTCTTTTCCCGGCGACATGACCTTTCTTGATTGAGTTTCACCGCAAAGAATTTTTTGATGGATTGATTTATCAACCTCTTGGAATGCAACAAAAGCATCACTTTGAGACAGAAGTGTGTGTGTGTGTGTGTGTTGGGGGGGGGGGGGGGGGGTCTTCATCAGGGAAAACACAACTGAAAATGAAGACAAAATCAAGAAACAAAAGGAGGGAAAAAAATAAATTAGAAGGGAATAAACTCAAGCAACCTGAAAAAATGTTTCTGATGATTTACTGTGCTATTAACCCCTGGTGCACAGATTCACTCATCGTCATCCAGAGCCGTAATGGCAAATTTTCCCAACCATTTAATCTCACTTGCTGAGTGTCAGTAAACCAGGGAAGTTGCATTACCTTTTTTTATGCAGACTACTGGGCAAAGTGGAGATGCTGGAGGGTCTTTTAATATGCTATTTGCATTAGATGACCTGTTGTCCCCTTTGGCCTTAAATATTTGTATGCATATTCCATAAATTATTGTAAGCATTAATGCATATTCCGTATAACATACCTGCAAAAACTCTGTAAACCTCCAAAGACTCATTTCAGAGTTTTGTGGTGGTTAAAGCAGCTCACACATTGGTTGTACATGCATTGCAAAAATTAATTCTTCAAACAAATAGAATGTTCTTGTGAAATGAAGGCTTGATAGTTTCACAGGGCCACCATCAAATGCTGCATTAAGGTAAGGAAAACAGAAGAAAATATATTATTTTTACAATAATATTCTTTATTCAACAGAAGAATACATACATTTTTATTTAAACATATTTAAAAAAATCTGTCTTCCATCATACATGGTTTAAACTTTTAGAAATTAAAATGGAAACATAATTAATAAATAATACATTTGACAATTTCCGAATCCATTAATTAAATCATTCATCACAATTGTTTGTATGCCAATCACCAGAAAAAGCATTGTGAGTGTGACAGTCCTTTTAATAGCTGAAAACAAGCAAATTAGCCAAATAACTGATAAAAGCTCAAGAGATGTGAATAAAGGAAGGAACTGAATTCTGCAGAACTTTCTGTTCAAGCAGATTCAGTGTGGATCTGTCCATGACCACTGCTGTGAAAACAATGTCTTTACCCTGCAATTTAGCTGGATAATATAAGCCTTCAATGGAACTAACCATGCTGGTTAAACATCAAAATACCAGTGGCCTTAAAAAGCATTTGGACATTTTGTAACACTTAAATTGTCTGAATGTCATTGTATGAGATAAAAAATATCAAATTAAGTGGGATAGGTGTTCAAATGCTGGAGCTGTTTTTGCAATGTCTGTTAAATGCCTTGTTTGATAAGTGTTTCGCTAAATTTTCTCAAAAGAAATCCCACTTCGTTAGATAATTTGTAGCGTAATGTATACAAAAAAAAAAAAAAAAAAAAACATTCAAACAGGTATTCCTGAATATTTTGGTCTGGATTAAGTGTCCAGATATTCATTGGGGTCACTATATATAGTTTGAATGTATTTTTTTACATAATTTAAGGCCAAATCTTATGGTTTTAACAGTTGAACTCATGAGAGCAGTTGAACCCATCGCCAAGCTGTTTAAGAGAGAAAAACAACTCCACCAAAGACATCACAACGTCACAATTTTTCCATCTCAAAACAGGTCGGTCTTTCTGTGTCACCCCTTTATTTTGAAGAACCGCGAGTTCACTAAACTGCTCTCTGTTTGCCATTTGCACAGCGAACGGTGCGCCTCCACCTCAGGATGGAGCTTTCAGCTCACTCAGAGACCTGAGAGAAGCATACGACAGCTCATAATCCAGAAGCACTACAGTAATTCCCTTCACCTGCCATTTTGCTTACCCCACATTTAGAGTAGAGTTAGCACAGAGAGATGCTGGGGAACTGCGTTCAGACTGCAGCTGTCTATCTCCAGGTGAGACGAGGGATTATGCATTCGCTCGTATGCACACACACACACAACCGTAATTGCAACACTGCCGGGCCCGCCCTCATTTGCATCTTTCCCTTCCATAGACTTTGATTGGCAGCTGTACATGAAATGCCACATCAGTTGAAAGTATGTTGTGAGCTGGCACTAACGATCCCCATGGCTCCGGGGAGACCTGCCATATTGTAATTTGGTTATCAGGCATGAAGGAAATAATTCTAAGTGCCAGGATATGCGAGACAGAATAAATGCTTCAGTGCCACACGTTGCCCAGGGTGACAGTTTTTATTTAATGTACACGAGGCTCCTGTTGCCAGCAGCATTTGGGTAGGGGATCAGCAGAAGCAGAATTTCTCAGGCTTTCCACGGATTGGAAAAGAGAGAGTAGAGGGAGGAGCAGGGGTGGGAATGTCGACCGCGGAAGAGCATAATTTTTTAAGGCAGGTGTCAGTCTCCGGAAATTCTGTACACTGCAAAATCTGTAATTACCTCCTCAGTGGTTCCATAGGATGACAGAAGCGGGGGCCTCCCGTAGAGATGATGCTGAATTGCAGGACAGACTGGCAGAGAGCCGCGGAAGACTGTGGAAGATTGCCTTGTGTGCTCTGGCGTCGACGCGACGGTGAAGGGCGGTACTGATCGAGGCTTTCTCATAAGTGGCGGAGGCCTTATTTGTTTTGATGCGCTGTTTTTGCATGGGGAGCCAGACCCCTTGAGATGGAGCTGTCACATTGCAAAGAGAGGCCCCTGTAGCTGGCAGCAGCCCCCGGGCAAAATGAACACAAGTAAGTGGCATACATGGAGGATGCCAACTTGCCTTTTTTCCTGAGCAGTTCAATGAGAGTGAAGCAGTCCAAACTCACTATGCACCAGTTGTAATCAATGCTTGCTGATAAATGGTGACAAAAGTTTATGCGAAGTAATTAGGCGAATGGGCTATGATAGAAGGGAATAGAAAGGTGCATGCATCATCCCACAGGTAAAAACATAAATAAATGCATCCACAGATCAAAGGGTCATCGGAAAAACGAGAATTACAATCAAGAATTCACACGGCGTCTTGGATGCGGCCCACCCCTGCCTCACACAATTAAGCTAATTATTAATGAATTCGAGGGTTAAGAGAGCAGCCCCTGCCAAGAAACTTCAAGTGAGCTGATTGAAAGGCACGAAGCCTGACATTCCCCGGCCAAGCACGGATCGTTTGTCCGTGGGGATAGAAGCCGCTCCGTTCCAAATGCCATGTGTGGGGGACACACACAATGGGCTCTGTGCGCCGCTATTATCCCTGATGTCAGCAGCCTGTGCCCTCCTGCGTGAAGAGGTCTCCTTGTCGGCAACCATGCCACTCTGCAACACATCATTTGGTAGTCTGTCAATTTCCCCCAATGTTATCGGACCGGGTGTAAAAATAGCAGACAGACCTGTCATCCAGAACCTCTACGCACCCTTTCCCTTCATCCACTGGAACCCGAGTGCCAGTCCGAGGGAATCCAGATGGGTGGCGTTTAAGGAACGCATGAAGGTCATGTGCTCAACTCATGCAAGTCTAGAAGCTGGAATACACTACATGACTTTTGCAAAGATTACAGTATGGACGAGTCAAAGCTAGAGCTAGTCTACAGATTTCAGTTGAGATTTCACAGAAAATCGCATAGTGTGTGACAGACACAGGCTCCGATTTTTTTAGCTTCAGACTAAGAATTTATCCAGTCTGAGCATGTAAAACATGTTTGATATTTTGAGCAATTTTTTAAAGCACATCTGTCTTTTAAGCCAGTTTTAGCCATGTAACCCTTTATGAAGTCAACAACCTTATGATACCTAGTGATTTAAAATCTAAAATTTATTTTGAAGAATCAAATAGGGTATTCTAACCTTATTCTGATCTGTGAATGCAGGCTCACAAAAAAATCTGCAGAGGTAAAGCATGCTCAAATTAGCCAAAACTTACAAAGGGCTGCAGGATGCATGGAAGGTACAGACTGTGGATGTTTACTGAATAGGGCCTGGGGCCTAAAATTTATTAAAATCAAGTTTGGTACATGACCTGGCCAAAGGTTTGTGGAAACTCTCTTTCTAAGTAACAGGTTTGACCATTACTAGCAGCTAAAAAGTGTTTCAAGTGTTCTTATAGTGTGGAAGAACTTGACTGACCTGCACAAAACCCCAGTGAACACCTTTGGTATGAATTGGATTAAGAACTGTGTGAGATCTCTGACCTTCCTAATTCTGAATCGGAGCAAATCCCAGCAACAATCCAATGTCCCCACATCTACTGATCTACCTTGCCAAATAGTTAAAGCTATGATAACAGCAAAACATGCTTAAAAGATTTTTTAGCAGTGCCCATGGTTTCAAAATTAAAGACTCAATCACTCAAGCAAGTGTGGGGTTCAGGTGTCCACATACTTTTTTGCCATCTTGAATGCATCTCTTTGTATACAACCAGATGGGCGACAAAGTTTCAACCTAGTTGTACACATCAACACCACCATTTATAAAACACATTTTAATCCACAATCCAAACCCTTTCCTCATTAAAGATAAAACCTTCCATTGCTTGAGGAAAAGTGCAACCAAAGGCAAGGCATTGGCCCTTGATGGCCCTCGGTCCCAGAGACTGACTGGTTGACAGGGTGAGGAGAGCTGATTGATCTGATGACAGATCCTTCTGAACCTCAGCCTCCACAGCGATATCTGTGGAGATCATTGACTTGCAGGGTTGATACCTGATCAAACAGGCCTCTGAACTGCCAAACACGGGGCATCATTAGCAGCGGCGGCCCGTCGCTGGGGAGATGTCGGCTGGACGATGGCCATGTGGTGTTGATGCCTGGGGAGATGTCTGGTGAAGTGGGTGGTCGGCAGGTTGAATCTTCACCTCGGATGTGTGTGAGGAAGGTCTGCTGTTCACTAGCAGCCAACAAACTGGCCTTCAGCTCTTATATGAAAGGGTGAAGGACTGAAAGCAACTAAATCCACCTTGCACAACCATACAATTTTAAGGCTTATATTCAATTAATTGTGTCTGGTAACATTTAAAGTGTCTAACCCTAACCCTAACCCTAAAGCTCAAAGTGGCTCACCCAAATTATATTAGCAGCAATAGGAAAGAGAATTCAATGAAACTTTCAAAATATGAGAGTTTTTGCTTATAGCCTAATTTCTTTTCTATTCACAAGCACTTTTAGAAAATCCAGCACAATTAAAATGGTAGGAGCAAAAAATCCTCAAACACAGTCCAGGGGCATACTAATTTTCTAAATAATGAAATATCCAAATGTTTGGATATTTTATTGCGGCATTTTGCAGTGCATGACAGTTTCTTTTACAAGTTCTCAGAGCAAGTCTTTGTTTTACCCTTGGCACTGCCAGACAAACTCATATGCATTTCTGGAGATGGGAATGTTTCAGGCACTCAGATACGCCCGAGAGAATTAGATGGTAAACCATCAGTTTGAGGGGAGAAATAGACTTTGCCAGTGGTAGTTTTTGAGATGTGAGAGCTTGTTTACGTTGCCGTTTTAAGCGTAACTCTTGCTGACAAACAAAACCAAATGGAATCACTTATGATTATGTTACAATAATGTTTTGCCTTTGAATAAAAAGACTCCCTTTCCCATAAATTATTGATTTTGAAAACCAGATACACTAGAAGGAGCAGCATCCTCTTCAAAAGTCAAAATGTAAACTTAAATGTACAACAAAATTAATTCCATATTGTGTTGGAATGTTTTGGAATGGAATTTGGATGCTTCTGTCTTCCACACATCCTGGTTTAAGAAATCCAATGCGACTGTCACACGTTTGGACTGTATTTAGTATTACCTTCATGAAACTAGAATTAGAAGTGCACTGTCATACGTTTTTACAACCTTAAAGGAAAAGTCCAACCAAAGATTTTCAATATTTACTCACCCTCGTGGAGCAGAGAAATAAATCTCTTTTTAATGAAGCACAGAATTTACCCTATAAGTCAAGCTTCAAAAAATAAAAATAAATAAAAATAAACTTAGAAGCACCATAAATGTGGCCTAAACAAATTTTATGCTTTATTCCAAGTTATCTGAAGCCATTCATAAGCTCTGTTAGTTGACAATATCATTGTCGTCAATTGACATTTGGTCCGTGTGAATATACCGAACAGAGAATAAGTTCTGAGAGCAAATTACAAACTCCGTTTTAGCCTGTTTTTCTAACAAACCCATTATATGACTTCAGAAGACTTACATACTTATATATAGCAAACAAAAGGAGCATGTGACTGAATATTCTGCAAAAAATCTCCTTTGTGTTCCACCCACAAGAATAATAGCCTGCTGTTTTAGAATGTCACATTGAATTTTTATTTTTGAGTGAAATAACCCTTTAACAAATGCATTAAATTGGTGCGTGTGAATGCAACCCTCCTCATTTAAAACTTTTGAGAATGGAAAACACATGGCGCAGGTACCAAAAGTACTGTAAGAAAGAACACAAAGTACAAAAGCAAGTACAGTCTCCAGAAGACAGTGACTGTCTTGGCTTCAGTCTTATCGTCTGTGATTTTGCGGACTTCAAACAATCACGCTGCGCTCTTGATGCAGGAGTGGCGGAGCGGATCTTCACATTTAGCTTTGACATCTTAGACAATTGGGAAGAGAAAGGCAACCTTCACAACTTTGAAGCGCACATGAAACTTAGATCAACTGTATTTTTAAAGGTGCGGCGGGGGGACTCGCCATCCTCAAACCAGGCCTAAATCAACATTTCAAAGTCTCCACTGAGCTCTTCACTTCGGAGTGGGATCACAGAGCTGTGGATCGGCAAGGTCTCATTTACATGGTTCTGAAACCGACGGCTACTTCATCTCGCTGAGAGAGGGGGGGGATGGGGGGGTTCTATCAAGTACGGTTTATGAAGCCTAAAAATACAGCTATTTCTTCTGCAGAGAGAAGAAACATTGAAACCGAACTACACTTTGAGATCAAAGGTGGGCATAATTGACATGTTACATCTGCACAAATAGAGTAGAAGTGGGCAGACCGCTGAATGATAACCAATAGCCACATGGGACGCTAGGGGTGGGTGGAATCATGTATGAGTCATTTTATATAACAGTAATGGTACATAACATGATATAGTTATCTTTTTCTGGAAGTTTAACAAAAATAATGTGGTAATGCCTATTTATGGATATCCGAGTGAATTAGATGAAAGGTACTTCATCTTGAATTTGATGGACCACTGAATGTGCTCTTAGTCATGTTTTGATTTCACTGTCTATAGACAGACAGCTTGTCACTAGGACAGTACCCTTAAAGAAACTAATTCTACCTTATTTACCCTAAAGAGGTTCTTAGTTCTATATATTTCTACTCTAAGGTACTAAAAGATGCACCTTTAAGGGGTAGATAAGGTACAAAGTTATCCTTACTGTCCCAGTGATGAGATACTGTATCCATAAATGTATAATTTCTTTTTCTGACAGTGGATACTACAGTGTTGTTCAATCACCTCGGGTTAATATAACTTGCTTAGCTACGATGCTTCATTTGCAATACAATGTACCACAACTGAAACCACATATACACAAAAACATTCTTTTGGTAGCCTTCAAAATGTGTTAAGATAACATTTTATAGACAGAATCTAAAACATAGAAGAGTAAGAAAAGGTGCATTGTAGCTCAAGCTGCGGAGTTCCTTTGCATTACAAATGTAAATATTTATAGTAGGTTATTAAAAGAGTACCAATAATGTAGATCTGTATATTAAACTAATTTTGAGGATGGGACACTTGGCATTTGTTGAAGATCTTGCTGAACTTTTAAGGCAGTGTTTAACTGTATGAACACTTTTGGTGTAGTTTTATGGCTATGTGAGCAGAAACGAAAGCTACTGCTCCATATTATTTTCCCATCACTCTTTTCGTGGTCGTAAGTGAATTGCATTAGATTATTTCACAGTATTAGATCTAAAGATCAGAAAAAGACCATATATACACCTGTCCATAGACCTTCCCCTCAAAGAAATAAATTAAGTGGTTGAAAGTGGATAAAAGAGATGGATTAAAATAGCAGGTATAAACGGGAATGTGTCTTCCTTATTTATGATCTAATTGACCAAAACACTTCAAAGTGTAAATCACAATGATATTCATGATAGTTGACACCTACTCGCATATGACTTTTACAAACAAAAAGTGTCTCACAAAATTTTAATCAATATATCGTTTTCTGTGAGTAAACAAGATGATTTTTGTTTACAAGAAACAAGAAAAATTCTAGGCTACAAGCTCCACTTCTCAAAAGTCCCGATAACCAAAGTTCTGTATTTGTTTTATGGCCTTATTATGTAAGTTATTTACAATTTTTAGTTTTTTCACTAACCACGCATAAACATTGTTTTCTCAAAAACACAATCATGTACATACATGCACTTCACATATTATTATAGACCCGGTTTGTGCTGATTACAGTGAGATTATACTTTAGCCATTTAGATGTTTATAAGCAACTGAAAAAAGCACAAATTTCAGGACATGACAAAACTTTTCCAGGCCCCAAAAATACCCTTAGACTCCAGAGTGTTAAAAGGACAGTTACAAAACTGTACAGGGACAAAAATTTAAATTACCTCATGATTTACTCACCTTCAAGCCATCTTAGGTGTATATGACTTTCAGAAGATGAATACAGCCTGTCTTATAATATATATATATATATATATATATATATATAAGGCTTTTTTATTGGCCCAAAATAATTCCAACAAAGTGCATACATCAATCTTAAAGTATAATCCACATACTCCAGGGGTTTTTTAAAGGCCTCCTGAAGTGAATCAATACATTTTTGTAAGAAAAATACCCATATTTAAAACTTCATCTCTAGCTTCCACTAACTGCTGTATGTGTGTTCAGAGTGGTGTTCCAGCAGATGACGTGGGATGCAGGCAAAGCGTAAGCAAAGTCTCACGAGAACCAAGTTTTTTTAAATTTTTTTTATACAGTACCAAAGAAAGCAAAGTTTCCTTTGTTCAGCACAGGAAAACCAGTCTCTTCTTGGCTTGTATCAAAATCCTCCAACATTTTTCTTTGCAAATCCTTGTTTCGCACTTCTACCAGTGTTTTGTTTTGCTCTATCCTCTACGCTTGCGCTTTCATAAGTTCCACATTTGTCACCTGCACCCTACATCATCTGCTGGAACGTCACTTTCATATATGACAGTAAGCGGAAGCTAGAGATTATGGTTTATAATTTTTTTATATATATTTATATATTTATCATTTTTGGGTAGGCACTCTTGTGTCTGGGATGCAGGAGAATTAACATGCCAGAGCACAAACTTCTTATTCCTGCAGCAGGATTGCGTTAACATTTCTTAATGGCAAAAGTGATAAATCTGTAAAGCAATATATTTTGAAAGGGCCGTGTATTACCGTGTCCCAAAAGATTTAAAATAATAAACCACAAAGTTAACAAAATGATGCACTCCATTCTACTGAGTGAGAGGTTTCTCTGCTGTCTTCACCTGCTATTGGAAACTTTCTATTTCCCACTTATGAAGTTGTGATTATGAGATTGTTGCATTCTTTTCTGTTTAAAAATAACAGTGGAAAGTGCTTTGTGAATCTTGATGCATAGCCTAAATTACGGGATCGTCAAGTGAGCGTTGCTGCAGTCTTAGGCCCAACCCAAATGCTCTCATTGGTTGAGACATGTGATGACACACATCCCAAGCCAGCACTGATCAACATCCCACCCCCTCCTGTGACACATGGTTTGTGAATTAAGAGTCAGTGGGCAATGGGGTTTCAAAATAATAATAATAATAAAATCTGCATTAATGCACAATACAATAATTGTCGGCATCAACTAATTAATGCGTTTATTCCATAATGTGTTAACTCTCCCAGCCCTAATATTTAAATATTTTAAGTATTAAATAGGGATATTTTCTTTTTTGGTGTAAACTATCCCTTTAATATCAGGCGTAAAGAGGGCCTTGTTGTTGTGATTAAAGGTTGCACGGTAGACTATTATATGGAGATGGTTTGGAGATGGTGTTTAAGTAACATTAGAACATGGTTTACAGAACTTCTCCCGTGCATATAAACATGAACAATCTATGTAATTATTAGTCAACGAAATCCACTGCAACACAGGCTCAACCAACCACATGAGTTGGGGGTGGGACTATCTAACTAGATTGTGTTTGACACTCATTATTTTTGTATTTCCGTTTAACAGCATAGAAATTACACAATCTATCTTTAAGTCAGTAACGTCAGTTAACACTCATACCACCCCACAGGAAGCTGGCATAGATATTTTTGGATTTCCTTCCAATCAGACGTGGATTTATAGCTTGTAATGGGGAAAGCAAAAGGGGGAAAAGAAAGCGCTGAAGAGAAGAGAAAGTAAGTTTGAGTGACTCCTTGAACGAGCAGGATCTGTGGTCCTGTCAGCTGATTAGCCCTCTTGATTAGCATTTATAAGAGGCCCTGGTGCTCTATTATTTGCATTCCTATTTAGCCATGATTTTGTGGAGGGCGCTCCGTGATTAAACTTGTCACCGGTCCTGATTGACAGGGTCAAATCTTCACATTCCACTTGTCTGAAATGGAAGTGCGCGAGAAAGAGAAAAGGAGGGGAGAAAAAACGATTGTCAGCTATTCTTCGCACTCCTGACGAGCTTTGTGAAGCATCTCTTTCAACTTCTCTCATGCTTATCCCTTTCTTCTCCCCCTCTCTTTTCTAACTCTATCACTTTTTCTCTCTGCGTCTCCTGTCATCTTAGATAGGTCAGGAATGTTTTAATTTTAGGGATAGATTTGGCCTGTCATGGAGGCGATATGACGTGTTGCTCAGGAGATGAGACATGAAGGGTGTAAAACAATAGAAAAAAAAAGTGTGAACAAAAAAAAAAAAAAGAGAAAAGTGCTCACTTTATTAGACAGATTTAATTACTCTGAATAGGGATTAAAACAGGCCATTCAGTGGAGTGTGAAATTAACCCTTGATTACTGACGAATCTCTGAATGAAGGCTAAAACAACCATTTGGAGGGGAAAAAAGCGATACTCTTCAACAGTAATTGTTTTTGGAAAGGAGATCGCATTTCCCTCACATTACCATGCCTCTGGTGTGGCGGGCTGATGTCAGGTGACTACATTATTAACAGTGAAAATGCTAACAAAGACATGACATTATGTGCAATCCAGTGCTGCGCTTGCATCAGGGACCACTAACCTTTCGGAGAGACTGGACTGCCTCCCCAAGGATGAGCTCTGGGTAAAAAACAACAATTAAAAATGCAGAAATGAGCCGAGCTGATGCGATATGTCCAATCTGATGAATATACGGCAGGCTGAATATTAGACGTGCAGTCTTAATGGGGCCAAACTAGCGTTGGTCGCCATTTCTGTCAAAATACCAAGAGCAGGAAAAGTAATAAATTACTGGACGGTGTCCACACACGCTTTGTGATGATATAACATTTAATTTTGAAGAATTGTGGGAAAATATAAGCGTTCGGTGACAACATCTGAAAAGGAGAGAGCAAATTGTTATTTTGATCAAATGTAACAAAACAAGCATCTTTGAATCGATGAATCTCCGTTTCAAACATGATATTGTCTATTTAGCCTTTTAAAGATCTTTAACACATTTTTAAACCACACCTCATGATCTGATTGAGGTTAAGTTATGATAACGTTTATCATCATGACATACAAATACATTGTGTCAGACATACCTGCAGGTGTCATATAGTGTAATCAGGGAGAAGATTCAGATTTAACAACCAAGACAATTAAGACACAGCACTGACATTCTGATTGTGATATACACCATTCAAGTACAAAATCCTCTAATAGGTGCCTCAGCGAGAGTGTGCGTGTGCTCATATAATTAGTAGTAATTAATGATGAAAAAGTGAGGACCCGTTTGTATTTCAAATTATCCCATTAGCTCTTGTCATACTCGTGTACACAAAACAGCTTGAGTTCAATTAGTTTTTTGTCACACAAAAGTGATTATAAGCAGCCAGTGCAACCTGATTCATGGGATACCTCCTGTCTAATCGTAGGCACTGATTTAGTAGAGCACCGGTACTCAACCCGGGGAACTCCAGCTCCGTGCATGGAACTTTTTGAAGGCATTGCATTTCAAAGTCTCACTTTTCACCCAAAACCTAAAAGTCATAATTTGATTTGGCATTTATGAGAAATAAAGTTTCAGTTATAAGAAATGAATAAAAAAGTTTGATAACCTATCTATCTGAAGTAACAATCATTAGATAGTGATATTGAGAAAATGTATGTTTCAAAAAGAAAAGCTATATATATAAACAAAAAATGTCGAAGGTAATTGCAACTGTTTATTCGAGAATTCCAACTTCTTTATCATAATTCCAAGTTTAAATTTGACTTTTTATCTTAGAATTCTGACTTTTCTTATAATTGTAACCTTGCAATTGCGAGATAACAGCTGTAGAGACGTAAAGATAAAAGTTTATAATATAACTGCAAGATAAAAATCTACATTTATGAGAATTGCGAGTTTAAAGTTAATATCTTGCAACTTAGACTTTATATATTGTAATGTATATCTTTGCATTTGCAAGATATAAAATCAGAATTATGTGATCACAATAACATTTTTTATTTTTTAATCCCATGGTGGAAACAAGCTTCCATAATAGACACATGCATATAATACCTCATCTGTAACTTCTTATTTAATAGTGAGATTTTTCTCTCTTGTTATTTTCAACTTTAGCTCACAATTAAGCTTCCTTTTTTATTTTATTTTAATTATTTTTAATTATTTTTTACTCTGAGAAGGAAACAGCCTTCCTTATACATCTGCCAATCTCCAAAAAGGATAAAAAAATACAGTCAAATGAATCCATATGACATGCTTTTTTTATTGCAAAAATTATGCTGAGGATAACCTAGAATATTCCTTCAAAACAAGCATTTCTGCCAATTAATAAGCAGTTGACCATTTGAAACCGCCTTGACTGAAATGAATAATGAACAGTGACATTTTGAAGCATGCACTGCAGTCTTCACCGGCACATCTAGACTGATTCACATGAAAACATAGAAAGGACCTCCACTAAATCAGCATACGTCCTGCCAGCTTTGTTGGGAGCAGAGGTGGGTAGAGTACCCAAAAACTTTACTCAAGTAAAAGTAAAAGTAATTCTAGAAATATTTACTCAAGTAAAAGTAAAAGTACTAGTCTTGAATAGTTACTTGAGTAAGAGTAAAAGAGTATCGGATAAAAAATCTACTCAAGTAGTTAGTTACTAGTTACTTTGGGTCATATATACGGAGCCTTTTTTTATATAGATATATAGACAAAAAAAGTATGTAATGTATGTGTGTGTGTATAAATGTATATATTTCATCAGCCTTTAATCCAATTTATGTAATTTATTATAAAACCCTGTCTGTTTATTTAAGTAACAAATATAGGTGTCATGCCATAACATATTTTTAATACGACTGACTTTATTTTAAATGTGAATTTAACATTGAAAGTTAATGTGATATAAATATTGCTACTAATCTTTCATTGTTCAGAAAGAGAGCAAATAACATTTACATTATTAAACATAATTTTCACTGACAGTCTAGATTTCATTCACTCTCAGAAACTACCATTAAAATCACTGAAACTGTTAACACTGTGAAATCAATATCTTAATTATAGATTCGTACACACATCTGCACTTTGTTGTTTCTGACGAGAGAATTCGGCAGAAAGAGGTATTCAGTAAGTGAGCGAGTGAAGGAAGCACCGGCATTTCAGCGATGACTCATCGGAACACCTCTGATTGGCCTGATTGCATTCAAAAGCTCAACAGAACCGTGTGTGATTGGTTAATGCGCAGCGCTGTAAAAACGCGTCTGTCTCTGGCTCAGCGCCAGCAAGCGATCACAGATCTGAATTTAGCAGCTGATGATATGACTTGCTGAACGTACTCGCACTGGTGTGATTGTATTAAAATTAATAAAATCTTAATCGGCTATTCTTTGTCTTTTGGAAGCTGCATTCAACCTGTTATAAGCCACACACGTACAACAAACTAATGTCACAGTGGTATCGTGTACTGTAATCGAATGTAGCCCAAGTTATTACCTGTTAAACAGTAGACAGCACACGCGTTCATCTAATAAGGATCTCCATCGCAAGCAAAGAATAGCCTTTGCAGATTAGCTTTCAATTCAGTGCAGTTCCATAGCCCCGTTTTCAACGCTGCTAATATTCTTAAACGTTACAACTCTGAGTGAACCGCTTCAGAGCTCAGCGCGTGCAGCATGGAACTGAACGACTCAATGAAACTGATTCATGAACCAATTCACTCGTTTGCCAATTGGTTTGATCAAGCCTTTGAACAGAGTTGACCCAAAAGAATGAATCATTCGCGAATGGGCATCGCTCGTTGTCCAGAGAAAAGTAGACGGCGCGTTTGGAATAAACTGAAGCATTTATTGCATTAAGATAAAGTAACGAGAGGGGCGTCGCCCACAGTAACGAAGTAAAAGTACAGATTTTTCCCAAAAAATGTACTCAAGTAAGAGTATAAAGTACCCATCTTTAAATATACTCCGAAAAGTATTCGTTACCCCGAAAAATTACTCAAGTAAATGTAACGAAGTAAATGTAACTCGTTACTACCCACCTCTGGTTGGGAGGGCCAGTACTTAGAGGCTCTTTGCTGTGACCTTAGTTGACCTCTTCATTGATCCTTCCATCTGTCTAATTCAGAAAACAGACATAATCAAAAGCTTTCAAAATCGATCAGATGTTGTAATGCACCCAAGATGGCTTGGCAATGAGCATATGGACAAGAAACTAAAACATGATCAAATCAATGGGTTTTTAACGTATCAATACAAACCTCATATTCTAACAAGCCTGTCTGCCGTGGTCACGTGCACCGGTCTGAACGTTTAAACGGATCCTCGGCACATTTTGTATTTCTCCCTGTGAGCTTGCATAGGGGCTGCTATTTCTAGGCTGAGTGAAACTTTAACAGATGTTGCTGTTAATTACTACAGGAGGGGGGAAATGCGATTTAAACACTTTTATTAATTAGTTCCAATGGAAGTGCGATGCCGGGGAGATGGAAAGGCTTGAGGGACAGTCAAGTACTGAGGTGTCAACAGTGCCATTGTCTGAGATCAAAATAACATGCTTCAAATGGAGCGCCGTCTCAAGCTTTGAAAGAAACCATGCTCGCCAGAAACATAATTTTAAGTGAGACAAGTAATATAACAACATGTTCTTAGTTGTGAGATATAAAATATAGACGTCATCACGTAGGTTCTAGAGTACAACTGCAGAGAATAAGAATAAAGACCGTGGGCCTTTATATGTAGGTTTATATGTATGGGAAATTACATATACAAAACACACACACACACACTCACAAATGTATAAAATGCAATAAAAAATTTTATTTATTTTATTTGATGATGATGATGATGATATCTAAGATGGGAAAATACATGATTCCCAATGACATATTTTACTGTATTGATATTTTCATCAATTTTAATATTTAAAAGCATATATACACATTAATAATTTACAATCTTATATATATATATATATATATATATATATATATACACACACACACACACACACACACAAAAACGCGTTTAATTTTACTAAGCTCATCGTTCTGAGAAGCAAGGTATGCTGTTATTGGCCAGCCATCCAGTGCATTGTGATTGGCTGAATACTTCAAGCTGCGCACACAGACAAGTGTGACTTCCTATAACTCTGTAAATAAATACATGACAACATCGCAGAATATCCTGTGATGTCCACTTCACAGGGCACTTTATGTTCGAATAGAAAAAACATCTGAAATGATAAGAGAGACATTCAAAATGTGCAGAGCAGGGGGGCGCGAGGACTGGAATTGACAACCGCTGACTTATACTCAGTGTTGGGAAAGTTTACTTTCTACATGAACTAGTTCAAAGTTCAATTCACACAGTTCCAAAAATGAACTAGTTCATAGTTCTTTTTTTCCATATGTTGCTGCGAGCTATTATTTTTCAAAATTATTGCAACAGCCCATATAGAATCACCGACAGCAATTATTTTATCAGTTTTCAGATTTCATCTTCACATCCAATTTTGAATCCTTATCCAACCAGGGTTTACATTAGCATTGAGGGGACAGCACTTCCCCATTGTTGCTTTAATGCTTTGTCTCCCATTCTCACCGAACATGTCATAAACATCATAAAATTATTTTAAATGATCATATGCCTTCTTGCTACATGCTGCTGTCGCCTCCATGCTTTTTCTTATTTATTTTTTTTGATGACGCGTCACACATGCGGCGGACGGCGGTGCGACACTGGTGGCTGGTGTTGCCAGCTTGGGTGTTTTTCCGCTACATATTAAGACCCGTTTACGGTGTGTTTTAGCTGGGTTTTCGCCTGGGAGGCTCTATAGAAATCTGGCACCCTATTGAATGAAGTTAACCTGAGAGAGCGTGCCGTTCACAGACACCAGAATGAACGAGCTGACAGTAACGTTCATCAAGCAGTAATACAGCACGTTCAGTTCACGTTCGCCCAAAATATGAACGAGTTCATGAACTATCGTTCAATGAACGCGTTCAGGCACAACACTGCTTATACTGTCTTTTTACGCATTGCGTCATGTTGTGTAAATATAAAATCATGCCTGCATTTGTGATTGAAGAAATGACAAACAACAACCGCTGCTCTACACTGCTTAAAATTTGTATTTGAATCGTCAGTGGCATTTTAACTTTAAATATGTACATTTACTTACAGACTGTGAGTCAAAACAGCCGGTGTTGTAGTCTATCATCTCAGGATCAGGAAACAGTCCTTCATAAAATGCACTGCACACATCTGAATATTTGGGTTGAACTGTTCCGGAACAGTGTTGTAAATATAACTTAACCACTGATTTCTAGTTGTGTCCTCTTTAAGAAGGCCAAGCAAAGTAGTTTCACTTTCACAACAAAACACACAGTGTCTCCATAACATGGCGGCCGCGGAAACAACCAATATAAAAGTAACACCTTCACTCTTTGCATGAACATTTGGGTTGCGTTATGCAAATCTTCCCACATTGTGATGTAGACATGTGGGGGTGTGTTTAAACAAGCCATTTTAGGTAGGCATGGTTGACTCCAGTTTTATAGAAGAATATCTCTTTGGATTTGAGACTTTAGTCTTTGTAACTTTACAGATCTTCTTTATGCACCAAGAGCTTGTAACACTCCAAAGAAAAAGAAAAGACTGAAATCGCATCATAAGACCCCTTTAAATAACAATATATGCAATATGATGTAAATAAATCGAAAAGATTATTTGCTAATTTTGATAAAACAGTATATTATATTATTATTATATAAAAATATCCCAATTATTTGCTAATGCTTGAAGCTACAAATTTTACAAATGGTATTTACACTAAAAGAAATAATTTAAATATTCCAAATGTAAGGTTTTCATTAAGTATATCAACTTTAATAACTAATCAGAAGTCAACTGTTTTCCTATCTTATTTATCATTATCTGAAAAATCCATCATTGGACAATTTATAAGGCTACTATATAATTCTATAGCAGCTTTGAAAAAACGGACATGAAACTCAACCTGCTTCTCGATCTCTCCCTCTCTCCACACATAACCAGCTTTAACCCAGAAATTACGGACAGCCTGGTGTGACTTTGACGATGTTCTCCCGTACCGAGACACACTTGCCATTTTGAGTTCTTTGTCTGGCCAGCATGTACGACAAAACAGACACCGACAGAGAGCCGAGCATCTCAGCCGGCCCATGGAGCAGAACCGTGCACATATCGTGAAATATGTACGCTGTCTGTCCGTTAATACACCCTCACACGTCTCACTCCCAACACTGGATGGACAGGAGAGAAAAGGCCCAGTGGAAAAATAAAGTGCCATAATGAATCTAAAAAGCATGATTCAGTCCCATCAGACGTACTCGGGGAAGTGTCACATTCTGCCAAGCTCCCTGACCACTGACAGGCCTGTTGCAATGAGAGAGGGGAGAGCAGGGGCAACGGCGACGGTACGCCAGAGTATAAATCCTAATTACGCACAACATCGCCAGCTACAAATGGTCGTCTTTTTCAAAGGCAACAGATCTGGATGTTTTTTTATTAACCTGTAAATTGCAAAACGTAAATCCCCACGGGAGAAACAAGGCTTTAGATGTGTGCAAAATGCTTAAAAGAACTCAGGAAATAAGTGCATGAAGCGGGGGAAGAAAGAGCCAGTAACCTCTGCATTGGGCTTTGAAAGAAAGGTAACACAATCAATTAATCCTGGCAGTAATTGGGTGTTGGGAAAAAGGCAAAATGCAGTAATGAAAGTCATCCGTTGTGCTCGTCTTTCTCTCTCGGCCTGACGAACCCTCCCCCCCATCATCTGCGGGATCTCAGGTGCTTAGCCATGCAAATCTGTCTGACAGCTCAGTACATCTCTGTCTGCCTAATTGGACAGTATAGAGTTGTTTATGGATATTGAAGACATTTAAGGCTCAGTCGGGGGCTGCTCAAAAATCATTAGCCGTGGGCCTCTGATACTGGACTAAGTCTTCTCCCTCTGCCGATGTCAAACTTGGCCGTAAAAAATGTTTATCTTTGTCACCTGCTTGGAAAGGGGCTCTGGAAACGTGCACGATCTTAACGTGAGCGAATGTGCGAGGCTTCAGTCGTGACAGCTCAGACAATGGTCTTCCAATTAGAGACGTACTGTGGAGATAGCGATGCAGCGTAACGCGCCTCATCAAAATAATTTGCTCTAAATTCTTTTATTCCTTCACTTTAATTTATTTATTTAGGCACCAGAGGATGGCTTAGTGTCTTCGAGCAGTTTGAGATCGTATCACAAGTCATATTACGGTGTTAAAAAGCATCTGGTTGTCCACCATTTAACGGACTGAAGTAAACAAAACAAGGACAAGAGCTAGCTGAAATCATCAGCTCCAGTCTGATTAGTTTGTTTCTATGCAAGTCTGGTTGTCAGAGTGCATTTTTAACAAATGTGTTTCTGAAGCTGTTACAATGAAAACTTTAGGCACAAACTAGTAGCTGCACTTCAAAAAAGCTCAAATCAACAATAAAATTCTGGCAACAAATTTGCATTAATTTAGTTTCTTAGCTCAAGTCATGCTACCATACTATTTTAGGCTACAATTCATGTTTACATTTGAGCTTTTTTTTTTTTTTTTGCAAACCCTATTATGCAAAGTGACTTTTTATGTACATTTTATCAGTTCATGCATTCCCAAGTGATCAAGGCATGATGCTGACATTGCTAGCGTCATGCCGTAGTGTACAGGAATGGTATTGCAACATATTGTTATAAACATGTTTCAAATCTGCAATCAAACCTGACAACAAATGTAGCATTTAGTTAGCCGCTTAGCTCAAATCCTTTTAAATACTGTATTTTTTACATTTCAAATCAGCAATACAATTTGGATATAGCATTCATTAAGTGTGGAAGCCCGTTTACACCACTAAATAAAAATAGAAAGGTAATTTCAACTTTTTTTCTTTCTTTTTATTTGGATAATTGTGAGTTTGTATCTTGCAATTCTGACTTTATATCGCAATAGTGAGAAAAAAAGTCAGACTTGCGAGACAAACTCGCAATTGCGAGAAAAAAACCTCTGAATTTTAACTTTATATTTCGCAATTCTGAATTTATAACTTGCAATTGCATGTTATAATGTAAAAATTGCAAGATATGAACTTGCAAATTTTGAGAAAATAAATAAATTATAATATGGTAAACAAAAGTAGCATTCAAATTATTTTCGTTGACTCAAATAATGCCAAAATACTGTATCTTTAACATATTTCAATCTGTAAAAACATGGTATTCAAAAGTACCTTCAATCTTCAATCAGCAATAAAATCTGCCAATAAAAGTAGAATTCTTACAGCTTCTTAGCTCAAATAATGCTACATTTCAAATCAGAAATTTCAAATCAGCAATACAATTTGGCAACAAATATAGTATCAATTTAACGTCTTGAAATAAATAAACTAGAAAAGCCTGTTATGAATACTTAAATTAAAAAAATTCAAATCAGCAATAAAACCTGGAAACAATAGCTTCTTAGTACAAATCATGATAAAATAATGTATTATTGACATATTTCAAATCAGCAATAAAGTTAACAAAAGCAGCATTTATTTATATTATTCTCAGCACAAATTGTGTTAACCTGCTGTATGCAGTAAGCAAAGATAATGTGCATGGCATGGAGTAATGTGGAGTAAACAAACTGAAACAACATTCCTACAGCCAACAAAATGAATGTCGCTGGACAATTTAAGAATTGCCTGCCATAAACATTACATAAAAAGGCAGTTGTCGATTGTTTTTGGTAATGTAGACTTCCTCACCAATAGTGAAAATCCTGACTATGGAAGATTAGTAACAATACAACTCACTCTCTTCTACATTCTACACACTGATTCCACAAATAGAACAATGCGTGCAAATAAACAAAGATCTGTATTAAGTAAAGAATTTATTATTGTGTAAATCGATGCCTTCATAATGAGAGTTTGCTTGCCAATGACCCAATAAGTCCGCCATAATGTCGTGCGCACCCAGTAGACTTAGAGATATTGGTGAAGTCAAGAAAGAGAGATTCTGTTTCCTTTTCCCCACCTCTCTCGCTCTCTTTCCAGCTATAAAGCAAATGCCCAATCAAAGGCAAACTCAGTTTCTATTATCTGTTCTCACCAACACCCCACCCCCCCAGCCCTCCTTCACCAGTGCCCCATTACAGAAATGTTTCTTCCCATCAAAGCCTTTACTTATCACTTCACCGGTGACATTGAACTTCCCGTGCCCCGGCCGCAGAGACACATCTCTGAACTCTCGCAATCACTCTTCATCCCCAGTAACAATTTAGTAATGAAGTATTGATTTCCAGATTCCCTTCTTATGGATGATATTAGATTTGGTTTGATAAACTGTGTCGGGGGCCCCTAATCTGCTCCGTCCCTTTCCCCGCTGTCTGTAAAACAAAGTGCCACTAGAGGGATAATGACCAGGGAACATCGATGAACTCATTTCATCAATTTGTAGCACTTGACAATGAAAAAGGACCACCGTTTTTCACACACCAATGTCAAAGTTTATTGCTCAGGGTAGGGTCTTATTGGAAGCCCGACATCTTGGCTCTAATTTATTGGACCCTGTGTGCTGGTTACTTTGAAAGAAAATGTTTGGATACGACTGGGATATTAGTGTTGCACCTGGTCTGGCTGGTTTATACATGGCCACCGGGGATCTATGCATCACGTCTGCAAATACAACAACAACTTGCAGCCGCCGAAGCTATCTGGCCATTAGGAGGGGGAAAGTAAGGGGGTCTATGACATGCATAAGTCATGAAATGATGCTACATCTTGGTCAGACGGACTCCTGAAGGGATGAAAATAATTCACAGAATGGAGCGAGCAACAAAGGCCCCAGCTCTTTTCACAACCTGGAGAAGGTGGACTCAGCTAAAGAGTCCTGTGTTTACATTGCTAGTATAATTCAAGATACTGATGAGTTAATGCAACCTAAACATTTCCAAAGCTCAGCGCTCCAGTTGAGGGATCTAACACCATTTTGATAAATCTTTTGTAAGTGCTATGCATTTGAACCTTTTTGCATTGAACATTGCAAAGTTGGATCTCTACAAATCACTTGCTAGATACATGCATTTTCTACGACTAGGCAAAGAGTATCCCTCGAACTTCCAGCCAGTCTGCCATGAGATAATGTTGTATCCTGCCCCGGCTGATGGACAGCTGAATCTCTTTAGCCTTTGTTCTTTATTTACAACAGTCAGACTGCTCTGCACGCTGGCCCGATTTCACAGGTGAATGCACACTATTCTCTGGGAAAAACAATTGAGGTACGGCAAGAGGATACAAACCAAGAAAAAGACCAAGTCTCTCTGAGGCGGAAATAGATGATATCTTTCTCAAACGCCACAGAACACCTCTCAAATTACCTTTCTCACTTTAGTCAGTAAAACAAGCTCATTTATTCTCCTTTTTTCATCCTCTTATGCAAACTGTTACTAGCGCTAAAAGGCACTACGTGGACAAGAAGCAAAAACCAGTGTTTTCTTTGTCTTCTTCAAATGTGTTTTTTAGCAGCACATCCCTCGGAGCACCAGAGGCCCTTTTACTGCAACTCTGGCATCATGGGCTCTGCTCTCAGTAATCACATTGCCTCTTTCCCCCCCAGAGATCTACGTGCATAGTGCTTATCAACTAGATTACCGCCAGGTGAAGATGAATAACCCAATTTGCGGCTCCTCATTTTGGTGGGTGTAGTATTCAGTGTCAGCACGCATTAGCCGATAAAGTGTATTGCTTTGCTTTGGTGGGTGTGGCTGAATCGCCTTTAAGATTAAGACATACATGCACTTGGGCAGATGAGATGTGTCCAGAAGCACAGCTTGGACCATGAGCTTGAGTAAACTTTAGGTTCAGGTCACTGTGTGGACTTTAGTTGGGAGGATGCCACATTGATGTACAGTGGTCATTAAGTTGTACTGTTGTGTACCTTGTTGTTCATTGTTAATAGTCAAACAAACATTGAAAACATTTCTAGAACAGTGTTCCCAACCACGTTCCTGGAGGCCCTGCCAACACTGCACATTTTGCATGTCTACTAAATTAAACACACTTGATTTAGATCATCAGCTCATTGGTAGAATCTCCAAGACCTGAAGTGGGTGTTACAGAAAAAGGAGACAAGCTAGGCCCGAAAACACAGGTGCTGCTTTGTTTACATTTCGTATAACAGCATATATCCTTGTATTTGTTTCTCCATTTGAATGATGAGTTGATACTAATAGTCATTGACTACTGATTGATTAGACTATTGATACCCGATGATACAGAGATTTAACTTTTACATGCAGACGCAGAACACACATGCTAGTTTGCAGTAGTGTTGTCAAAGTACAGACTTCAGAACCAGTCGGTACTGAAATTTTAAAAACATATATTTCATGCTAACATTTGAACAATGTTGAGCTGATTTTTTTAAATTGCTGATTGGCCAATGCGTTCACTTGCACAAAAGATATGACTGTGATTGGCTACGATGATCATGTCTTCAGTCCCTTCACCAAGCACTCACACAGACATTTTTCACATTTCCGTACCGACCCAAGTCGGTACTTTTGACAACACTAGTTTGCAGTCGGTTGTAGTCTATGTAGCCAAAGCTTTTTGGTCCAGGCACAGTTGATGCAAGGTAACAACACCTTCAGCTTTCGTCACCTCGCGAGTCCTAAAAAGGGATAACTCACCCAAAATGAAAATTCTGTCATTAATTACTCACCCTTATGCCACTCAAAACCTGTAAGACATTCATTCATCTTCGGAACACAAATAAAGATATTTTATTCTGAAATCCGAGAGCTTTCTGACCCTGTATAGACAGCAATGCAACTGATATATTCAAGGACCAGAAAGGTAGAAAAGACATCGTTTTGCTGATGAATAGCTTGGAGATACTGGTTGACCTGCTGAACCTGGACTTAATATGCAAAAAGCTTGGACCTGCATTGAAAGTCATGTTTGTTTAAAACATGACTATTTTACTGTTCCTGGATGCATGCACACTGCATGCACAGTTCACATGTACATAGCTAAGCGTCTTTCATTTTTCACAGTTTCTGGGGGTTAATGAATACCAGTGACACATAGAACCAGTCTGAGTTTTGATGTGTCCCAAGAGGTGTTTTTCCCAAGGCCTTGCACTTGAACGCTAGTGCCTAAAAGGGGTGACTACACTTCATGTTACCACCGGTAATGCATTGCAGGGTTATGGATGGGCCCACTGTCCACTGCCTCTCAGTGCAAGGGAGGTCAGCATCTCACAAACGAGTGCCACGCTGCCCTCTAAGGTGATTACTGATAAAGAATGACATGCTGAAGGGAGACGCAGGGGAAATGTACGCCAGAGTCCAATCGCCTCTCCTGCCTCAATACATTCTCTCATCGGGAAGGCCTGTATAAATACAACGAGAACGAATACTCGCCTCTCCTTATGAGACACTTCATCTCCGGAAGAGGACAGAAGGTCGAGTCATCAAAAATGCAGGAGGCTTTTGGCGGAGTATGCACATGTTCTCTCTGATATTGTGATGAGGTCTCGGATATTTTCAAACATGCTGCATTTTCTCTGTACGATACTCCCTGTCATAGTGAAATGGCCTGTGACACGAACACTGTAAAAGACACAGGGAAAATGGTCCATATGGGAACCCTATAAGTTTAACGCATTTTTTTCTGATTATAGTATCATGCACAAGCATGGCTATCATACAACACACATGCAAGAAATAGCATATTCACTGTCATTGTTTAAAAAAATGGTACCCTTTGAAGTACAACATCTTGTCACTTGCGCCGTACCCTTAAAAGCACAACTTTGTACCTTACCTATCCCTAAAATGTACTTTAAAGTAGTACTACTACGTCACCTCAAGGTACTATTCTGAATCTTATAGAAGTAAATAACAAACTGTCGCACCCCTAAAAGTACAATATTTGAGCAGTTTCTGAAAGTGTTGTAGTTTTGTCCTTACCTTCCAGATGTTTGGCTTCTGTTTCTATGATGTCACACTGGGTAGCTCCGCCCATAATGAATCCTCATTGGTCCAAGTTCCTGCGGCGGATAGCATGCCCTAGCATGCAATTGTAATATCCGACCATTACACACTGTTTAACATATGATACTTGAACATTTTTAAAACATGTTAGTGCATAAAAACACATACTTTTGTCTTTTGACTTGTAGAATGGCTAGCTAAAATAGTAGACTCTGAATAAAATCACAAGCTGTGCATTTGCAATTTTTGCTTTTTAAAACCCCAATATGACCAGGTCCATCACCATAGCTGAACTTTTCTGTCACAAATACTATTCATAGACCAATATTTGTTCATTAAACTAATTCATGTGCATTAAATTAACCAGAATCCTCCTAATAAGATAAGATCTTCAACTCAAATCCTAGGATGTGTTTTCATACCCACATACAAAGAAGTAGACTGTCAGAGAAGAGAGTCCATACTGTTTGAGTCTCTGTGTGTGCACACATTCACTTGAAATATTAGGTTGTTAGCAAGCACCATTACGAAGTGAGAAAGGGAGGCGAACAGAGAGCCATTCTTTCACGAGGAGGTGCCATGTCCCAACCATCACACTCCCGGCACATGAGGACTCCAATGGCACCTGAGGGGGAATCTCATGGCTGTCATCCCAGAAAGCCTCCTGCACTGATGCAGGCCTGCCATCTGCTCTCCATATGAGATAAAAATGAGGAATTGTCTTCGAAAAGCCATCGTTTTTTTGCTTCTTCAACTCACCAACTGAAAAATCGTTGTTATTGCTATGATATTCTGGAAACAAAAACAGGAAGCCACACCATAAGTAGCTGGTTGACTAACAAAGTAGGTAATTACCTTAAATGCTAACAGAGTTTTTGGGACATTACTTTTATACAGTGCATGTCGAAAAAAAAAAAGAATGTGTTGTAATTTATGTAAGTATTTCTATCAAAGTGAGGCTTATGAAATATATTCTATTTACACATTTGCAAGAAAATAAACAGGATGGAATGTAAATGTTACATTTAAATGTAACAGCATAGAAATAAACACCTAAAGCTTACACGGACAGATCAACTTCAATTGAAATATATTTTATCTGCTATTTTAAAAAAGAAACCATAATACATCACAGAGTGAATAAAATCCGTTGCTTAAACTTACAATTGTTTGTGCTGTTGTTTTCCCTCCAAAATGATGTCACTTCCTGGAGGATGATGAGATTAATGAACAGCCTTTTGTTTATTTAAAGGGACATCACACAAAACATAAAAAAAAAAACATTTTCAATTCCATGATTTCCAATTACAACAGTATTTCTTAATACACTCTCAGTTTTCAAATTTTAAAAATAGACATGACAATATAGCACCATCTACAACAATAGTAGTCAGATTATTTAAAATGAATCCTCATATTTACTTAATTGTCTCTCTTAAGAAAAATTTGTTGAATATTTATTAAATGCTATAAATGAAACCTAAAAAGTCCCTGCACAGCAGGAATGACAATACTATATTTAAGCAGATTTAAATGTAACAATACAGGCATGGTCCTCCTGTAAGTAACCTCTCTATGCCTTTTGTTTTGTCACTCTGCTCAAATTATCCCGGCTCCCACAGAGCCTACGAGAAATAGCATTATTTTATGACACCAGGAGGAGAAACAGTAGAAAAAAGGAGAGAGAAAAAGGGAGATGGGCGAAAAAAAAAAAAAAAGGTCCTTCAGGGAACATGGTGTAAATGAACTTCCAGGAATGACACAGGCGAGCAATGAGGCGTGGATAGAAAATATACGCTGCACATCATCGGATAGAGATGCCAGTGGAAATGGCTTCATTGAAGTGTCAGCCCTCATCCATCAATCAATCATCCGCAAGAAACAATAACGGCTGCGGCGATGGTGTGGCTTTTATGGGGCTTACTCATGGGTATCGGCAACAGCACTTAAGGGTGGCTCTGACACAGGAGGAAAAAGTGAGGTTATGGGTATGCAGACGCATTTCACATGCAGGTAGAGCACAGGAGGCAGAAAAAGAGAGCAAGAGAGGCGGGGGGATCACACTTAGTGGACGTGCTTTTGCAAAAAGAAAAAGAAAGAAAAAGCGAAAAGAAAAATTGCCCGCCGCCCCGTGCTCCTGATCCACTGTGAAGAAAGGTGCAAAACAAAGCTGTCTTCCATCTATCATTCATCCTCCATCTATCAAGTCTGCGCTGTGTTTTGAAATTGTGATGTTTAGGCTTTGTAATATTTATGGCTCGATGATAGAAGGGAAGACGGGCTCAGACAGGCCGGCGTTAGATGTATATTTTCACGGGGTCGTGACCTCGGTCCTGTATCTCCCTCAGCGGTCTGGTTTCAAATACGCTAATGAACATCTGGGGAAGAGCGATGATTATGCTTTTTGTTTGTAAGATGAAATTTCTTGAGCGCTGTTCTTTTTGTCAGCCAGTCAGAATGGTGATGTGTTAAGAAAACGTTTAAAGATGTTATTTAAAGGTATAGTGCATCCAAAAAAAAAGTATTATATCAATATTTACTCACCCTGTTTCTGCAATGGAATAAAATTATTATGAATTATTTATTTATTACTTCTCTTTTCCTCATGCAACTTTATTTGCTCCACAGGGGAAAAAAAGCATTTTGGTTTGAAATGACTCGAGATGGAAGCCCTTTTCCGCCATTAAAAAAAAAAAAAAAAAAAACTTTTTCATGAGCTGAACTCAAAGATCTAAGACTTTTTCTATGTACACAAAACATTTACATTTATTCATTTAGCAGACGCTTTTATCCAAAGCGACTTACAAATGAGAACAGTGGAAGCAATCAAAAACAGCAAAAAGAGCAATGATATATAAGTGCTATAACAAGTCTCAGTTAGGTTAATACAGTACATGAAGCAAGGGCTTTTTAAAAAAATATATTAAATAAAAAGAAAACAAATAGAATAGAAAAAGAATAGAGCAAGCTAGTGTCAGAGGTCTTATATATATACAGTCTTGTTCAAAATAATAGCAGTACAATGTGACTAACCAGAATAATCAAGGTTTTTCGTATTTTTTTTATTGCTACGTGGCAAACAAGTTACCAGTAGGTTCAGTAGATTCTCAGAAAACAAATGAGACCCAGCATTCATGATATGCACGCTCTTAAGGCTGTGCAATTGGGCAATAAGTTTAATTAGTTGAAAGGGGTGTGTTCAAAAAAATAGCAGTGTGGCATTCAATCACTGAGGTCATCAATTTTGTGAAGAAACAGGTGTGAATCAGGTGGCCCCTATTTAAGAATGAAGCCAACACTTGTTGAACATGCATTTGAAAGCTGAGGAAAATGGGTCGTTCAAGACATTGTTCAGAAGAACAGCGTACTTTGATTAAAAAGTTGATTAGAGAGGGGAAAACCTATAAAGAGGTGCAAAAAATGATAGGCTGTTCAGCTAAAATGATCTCCAATGCCTTAAAATGGAGAGCAAAACCAGAGAGACGTGGAAGAAAACGGAAGACAACCATCAAAATGGATAGAAGAATAACCAGAATGGCAAAGGCTCAGCCAATGATCACCTCCAGGATGATCAAAGACAGTCTGGAGTTACCTGTAAGTACTGTGCCAGTTAGAAGACGTCTGTGTGAAGCTAATCTATTTTCAAGAATCCCCCGCAAAGTCCCTCTGTTAAAAAAAAGGCATGTGCAGAAGAGGTTACAATTTGCCAAAGAACACATCAACTGGCCTAAAGAGAAATGGAGGAACATTTTGTGGACTGATGAGAGTAAAATTGTTCTTTTTGGGTCCAAGGGCCACAGGCAGTTTGTGAGACGACCCCCAAACTCTGAATTCAAGCCACAGTACACAGTGAAGACAGTGAAGCATGGAGGTGCAAGCATCATGATATGGGCATGTTTCTCCTACTATGGTGTTGGGCCTATTTATCGCATACCAGGGATCATGGATCAGTTTGCATATGTTAAAATACTTGAAGAGGTCATGTTGCCCTATGCTGAAGAGGACATGCCCTTGAAATGGTTGTTTCAACAAGACAATGACCCAAAACACACTAGTAAACGGGCAAAGTCTTGGTTCCAAACCAACAAAATTAATGTTATGGAGTGGCCAGCCCAATCTCCAGACCTTAATCCAATTGAGAACTTGTGGGGTGATATCAAAAATGCTGTTTCTGAAGCAAAACCAAGAAATGTGAATGAATTGTGGAATGTTGTTAAAGAATCATGGAGTGGAATAACAGCTGAGAGGTGCCACAAGTTGGTTGACTCCATGCCACACAGATGTCAAGCAGTTTTAAAAAACTGTGGTCATACAACTAAATATTAGTTTAGTGATTCACAGGATTGCTAAATCCCAGAAAAAAAAATGTTTGTACAAAATAGTTTTGAGTTTGTACAGTCAAAGGTAGACACTGCTATTTTTTTGAACACACCCCTTTCAACTAATTGCCCAATTGCACAGCCTTAAGAGCGTGCATATCATGAATGCTGGGTCTTGTTTGTTTTCTGACAATCTACTGAACCTACTGGTAACTTGTTTGCCACGTAGCAATAAAAAATATACTAAAAACCTTGATTATTCTGGTTAGTCACATTGTACTGCTATTATTTTGAACAAGACTGTATATATATATATATATATATATATATATATATATATATATATATATATATATACACACACACATAATTGCATAATAAATGAAAATAAAATTGAATACTAAAAGATTAGAAAGGTAGTTAGATTATTTTTAAAGAATAGAATTAGAATAGTGAGTGCTAAAGTTAGAGGGTCAAATAAAGATGGAAGAGATGGGTTTTAAGCCAATTCTTACAAAAGGCCTACTTCTCTTAAATATTGTTCACAAATCTGTCTAAAACTGTGTTCGTGAGCACTTCTCCTTTGTCCAGATAATCTATCCACCTCACAGGTGTGGCATATTAAGATGCTGATTAGACAGCATGATTATTGCACAGGTGTGTCTTAGGCTGGCCACAATAAAAGGTCACTCTAAAATGTGCAGTTTTATCACACAACACAATGCCATTGATGTCACAAGTTTTAAAGGAGCGTACAATTGGCATGCTGACTGCAGGAATGTCCAGTGCTGTTGCCCGTGAATTGACTGTTCATTTCTCTACCATAAACCATCTCCAATGGTGTTTCAGAGAATTTGGCAGTACATCCAACCGGTCTCACAACCACAGACCATGTGTAACCACACCAGCCCAGGACCTCCACATCCAGCATCTTCACCTTCAAGACTGTCTGAGACCATCCACCTGAACAGCTGCTGCAACAATCGGTTTCCATAACCAAAGAATTTCTGCACAAACGGTCAAAAACCGTCTCAGGGAAGCTCATCTGCATGCTCGTCCTCATCAGGGTGTCAACCTGACTGCAGTTCCTCGTCGCAAATGACTTGAGTGGGCAAATGCTCACATTCGATGGCGTCTGGCACTTTGGAGAGGTGTTCTCTTCATGGATGAATCCCGGTTTTCACTGTACAGTGCAGATGGCAGACAGTGTGTTTGGCGTCATGTGGATGAGCGGTTTGCTGATGTCAACATTGTGGATCGAGTGGCCCATGTTAGCGGTGGGGTTATGGTATAGTTTTCGGACCCCCCTCCACTCCCCAGACCCCCCCAATACAGTAAAACTGCACATTTTAGAGTGGTCTTTTACTGTGGCCAGCCTAAGACACACCTGTGCAATAATCATGCGGTCTAATCAGCATCTTGATATGCCACACCTGTGAGGTGGATGGATTATCCCAGCAAAGGAGAAGTGCTCACCAACACAGATTTAGACAGATTTGTGAACAATATTTGAGAGAAATAGGCCTTTTGTGTATGTATAAAAAGTCTTAGACCTTTGAGTTCAGCTCATGAAAAATGGGGGCAAAAACAATTATAAGTCGTGGCCTAGTGGTTATAGAGTTTGACTCCTAACCCTAAGGTTGTGGGTTCTAATCTTGGGCCGGCAATAACACGACTTAGGTGCCTTTGAGCAAGGCATTGAACCCCAAACTGCTCCCCGGGCACTGCAGCATAAATTGCTGCCTACTGCTCTGGGTGTGTGTGTGTGTTCACTGCTCTGTGTGTGTGCACTTTGGATGGGTTAAATGCAGAGCATGAATTCTGAGTATGGGTCACCATTCTTAGCTGAATGTCACGTCACTTTCACAATTCTTACTTTTTTCTTCATTTCTGATACAGGAAAAAAAATCTGAATTTTGAGATAAAGATTAGCAGTTACATTTTTTTTAGTTTTTTTATTGAATGGCACAGATAATTCAACAGAATTGTGAGGTTTAAACTTGGAGTGTGTACCTGAAAAAAAGACAGAATTCTGAGTTTGTATTTTGCAATTCTGACTCTTTTTTTTTCTCTGTCTCTCAGAACCATGAAAAACAAGTCTCTGTTACGTATTTAAAAAAAAAATCATGACGGAAAACCGGCATTCCATACTCTTGGGTCATTTCAAACCTTTATGCTGTTGTTTCTCTCTGGAGCAAAGAAAAAGCCAAGAGGAAGTGAAAAGTTTGGAATAATTCATAAACAAATTAATAATAATAAACAATAATTTTTTATGTTTTTGATAGTCTCTTCTGCTCACCAAGGCTCCATTTATTTGACTCCATTTACTTTGTGAAATGTTATTATAATCTCAAATAACTGTTTTTCTATTTGAATATATTTTGAAATGTAATTAATTGCTGTGATCAAATCTGAATTGTCAGCATCATTACTCCAGTCTTCAGTGTCTCATAATCCTTCAGGAATTATTCTAATATGCCGATTTGCTGCTCAATAAACTTTTCTTATTACTATCAATATCGAAAACTTGTTTTGGATGAATTTTAATTTGGAGGTGAGCTATTCCTTTAAGATTTTAGGAAATACTACACTATTCAACAGCTGGGCCTGCTTTATTGTTAAAAAAATTAATAAATTGTGTCGAACATTTCTGCCCCATTTTCACAGAACAATGACAACAATGTCATTTCTTCAAAATCCTCATCCCATTAATGGATTCAGCCAACAGAGAGCAAACGTGGGCTGATGGAACCAGTGAAGTCTTTAAACGCCGCAACAGTCGCTTTTACTGTACGTACGTCTTTTGATTTCCCCCAACCAGGTCTCTTGATGGCTTCTTAGCAACATGAAACATGACACATCATCCATTATTCTGAACGTGTGCCTTGCTATCTTAGCCCGCTCCATATGGTCCTGCTTGTCTCCAGACACCCAAATCCCTTTCCCGAGGCCAGCGACTGTGTTTTCCGCAAGAGCCATTATATCTCTCTTCTTTCTCAGAGGGATCCACCGACGATGATGAGCAATCACAGCGAACGCCGACTTTACATCTCTCAAAAAAAACAAAAACCACAAATCGGATTCCTTGAGTCTCACCGTGTTCGTCTGGCCCATTTGCTAATTCATGCAAGTTGACAATCTGGAGGAGGCAATTATCAGTGACGACAACATCGCCCATGCAGAGGCCACATGACTGATATGAAGTTTCCATGTGCTGCTTTTGTCTGGAGTGAGGAGAGACAGACGCCTGAAACAAAGAAACACCAGAAAGAAGATCCAGCGTTAGGAAGAATATTAGGCAGAAGCATTTCATTGAATTAATTATATAGGTATCAGATTAATCACTTAATTGCAGTATCATTATTTGGTTTAGGGGTTTTGTCTAAATTTGTCCTAAATAATATTTTGAATCGAGTTTTTAAATATTAATACAATTTCAAATAAATGTTTTCTATTTGAATATATTGTGAATGTCTTTTATTTCTGTGATGCAAAGCTGACTTTTCAGCATCATTACCCTGTCACATGATCCTTCAGAAATCAATATAATATGCTGATTTGCTTTTAAATAATTAGCAATAAATATTGGTAATTACTGAAATTAGTGTTGCAGCTATATAGATTTAATATATATATATATATATATATATATATATATATATATATATATATATATATATATATATATATATATATATATATATATATATATATTAAATGTAAATTAAATTAATGCATTTAGCAGACGCTTTTATCCAAAGAGACTTACAGTGCATTTAGGCTATCAATTTTTACCTTAGATATATACATGTTTTTTGTTTTTTTTTTACATAAATATGACATTACAATTTTAATAAAAGTATTATTATTATTATTTATCTTTTTAATCTTTATAACATTTGAATGGCAGTGTATGACATTTCCACAAAGTTATTAAGCATCAATAATAATAATAATAAATGTTTCTTGATCATTTTTGCAATCAGCACATTAGTATGATTTCTATAGGAATCATGTGACACTGAAGACTGGAAAAATGATGCTGAAAATGCAGCTTTGATCACAGGAATAAATTACATTTTACATAGAAAATGTATATTTTAAATTAAAATAATATTTGACAATATTTACTGTTTATACTGCATTTATGATCAAATAATTGAAGCCTTGAGCATTTCTTGTAAAACACCTATGTTTTAATTATTCCAAACTAGTCTATATAAACATACACACTCACATTCCTATATATTTATCCCCTGAGCTCATGCTTCAGTGTTACTCATGTAAAACACCCACTGATCTGCATCAAAGTCTGCAAAAATAAAATCTGTACACAGATGAGCGAATGCAACGTTTGCATGAAAGAACATTTTGGATCCGAATTGTGCACTAAGCCGCATGAAACGTGAATATAAGCGTCACACAACACAAAAACAACATAAGTGACAGGCTATATACTGATTAAAATACACACTACTAAAGTTGCTATGATTAATTAATCAAGACACCGTTCTTAAAATATCAAGCTGAAGCAGACAGTCAAACATTTTCATGGCGAACAAATAATTTGCTTGACAGGGGGAAACGGCACTAATAAAATATGTATACGGTCGCCTTATACTACTCGTCCACAGGGAATATCGCCAGCTTTGCTTTTGCCACAAAAGCTCTCGCAAACACTATGACAAGCAATAGGGTGACTGCATGTGGCCCCATGTTGCACATAACTCTAATTAACATCTGAGTATTGTTCTCCTGCACATTACCTGCTGCACACAGCATTGCGTGGGGCCCGGCGCGCAGCGTGCCAGATCCCTATGTCAGCAAAAGCAACACCTCCTGCGGTGAATAAAGCAGAGCCCGGTGGAAATAAACGTCTCTTCTGCAGGGTGTGACCCCGGGCACAAAGGGGCCCACACCTTCACAGAAAACAAGGCAGGATGAAAACAGGAATTAGCTATTGTGCTGTAACAGCAGGGGATGACGGCGCGAGCTGTAATAGTTGCTCTGCATTGCATGTGTGCATTAGAAAATGCTAGTTAAGAGAACATTTAAAGGAGCAGCAAGCTTTTTAACAAAAGTTTTGCACATGAATAAACTGCAGGTGTTGTCATTAGTGTTATTATTCATATTAGTATGTTTAAAGTACCCAAAATGAACATATTAGTACTTTTCTAAAGGATACATACCTTTCCGCACTAATTATTGGACACCTTTGATTGTGAAATAAATGAATCTTGAGTGACAAACACAAACAGTGAATAGAATAGCATTACATTGCTGTTACAACTTACCCCTGTATTTGTTACAACCCCAGTAGTGGGGGAGATTCAGCAAATAACAGATGCTGAAAAAAATAAAAATAAATTTACAATGTAAAATGTTTTTTTTTTCTTTCTTTTTTTTTGTGCATGAAAGCTATGAACATCAGAATTTTTTACATAAATGGGAAGAACTGAGAAAAATGTGTAGGCCTAAATGGGACAATCTGCAGGAAAATGTGGAGGAATTGTGTTGATTTTAAGATACAAAATCTCTCAATTCAGTTTTCATTTTCTTAATGCAAAATTAAATTTCTTCATTTGATTTCCTTCGATTTTGGGGGTAAAATACAACACTTTGAGGATTGGAGCAAGTGGCTATTGGGCTTCTTTCAAATCTGTGGTCATGTTTGGTTTTTAAAAACATTTTTCTTACTCCAAACAACCTCGGCACCGCTAAAGCAACACTAAACTCCCTCATCACTGCCAAAGATTCACAAGAAGCCTGTGTGTGCTTTCCAACTTTCACAAGCAGTAATGAGACTCGATCCAGAAGTTTACTGATGGCCGCAGACCAGCAGCATCAAATAAACACAGCGCTAAAGCCCTGACATCAAACCTTGAGGGATTTAGTCAAAACAGGAAGCGTGTCACGAGCCGAGGTTGGACTTCCTTCCAGATGCTCTCTCTGGCCTCTGTTTGAGGGGCATGTGAGGGTGATACTAAGCGAAATGCTCATTTGATGTTTGTGATTATCGAGACCCATGGGCGATATGCACTAATGTGAGCTAATGCAATAGATTACACAGCAGCGCTGGCCCTGGGGAGCAGACAGCAAGCAGATGTGCTATAGTCAGAAAGAAAAGGAGGGGTGAAAGACTGTTTTACGTGCTGGATACTGTCTTTTGTAATTTGTTGTTGACAGATTTCAGCAGGCCAGGTTCAGCAGACGAACGATGACCAACGCTCGGCTGTCTGATGAAAGCGTGTGGCCTCAAATGAAAGATACAATGTGGTCATCTTATATCCAAAACCGTGAATGATCGTTTGGTCTGTATAAGGCCTAAAAAGTCTTTGTGTGAAGAGTTCATTGTGTCCCAGTCTCAAATGAAGCGAAAGCACATGGTTTCACGTGTTGGTACACACTGCCCTCTGGTGTGCTGCCAGTGAAGTCACAGTTTCTGTTGGCTGCATATATATATATATATATATATATATATATATATATATATATAAAACCTAAAAGAACAGATCTGGGCCATATTTCACCTCAAAATCTTAAATATTTATAGCAAAAATAACAGGAACCCTGGCAATATTACGGTTGCATTTTCAGCATCATTAGGCTACTCCAGTCTGTGTCACATGATGCTTCAGAAATCATTCTGAGATGCTGCTTTATTTTTAATGTTGGAAACTATTTTTATTTATTTTTTTACGTGATAATTTCATAAAAAGTACAGCATTTATTCAAAATAGAAATCTTTTGTAAAAACGTATTGATCAAAGGTTTCAGGTTGGTGTGTTTTCTTTTTAACTTATTTATAAATAAATTCGGCTTAATACTTTTATTCATCATGATCCGATTGCAGCTGTTCTGGAGTCGACCACTCACTGATTCAAATGAACCGTTTAGTGTGAGTCTACAGAAGTAAGAACCGTGAGATATTGTGAGCGCGTGCGTCTGATGTTGCTAAAAGTAAGTTATTAATGTCGGAATTTAGGATTAATTATTGTAACTGAAAATCATATTTTTTATTATTTATTTTATATATTTTATTTTGATAATTTAGAATTATTACTGAAATACAACCTTTTTTTGTTTAAAATAGTTCATTGAACAATAATAAATGAAGTACCTGAAGCTGACAATGAAGTAAATGTATAATAATTAGCAAAGATGATTAATTTAGCGCTGTAAACGCGCGTGTGAGGGGCGGAGACGCGCCGCGGAGCGTCATACGCGCTTGAGGACCAAACACAGCAGAGCGGTAGGAAACTTCTCTTATTATTTCTCTTTTACTATAGCGATTTATTTTTAGATACGTGATCTGAGTCTTTCATAGAGTTGTAGAGTTAGAGTTATTAGAGAAATAGAATTATTTTTTACATTCTTTGGTCGAAGTTTTCAGATCGGCAACTCGGAGCCTGTTCGCGACTCTGTTGATTCAGATCGGGACTTCGGAGCCTGTTCGCGACTCGGTTGATTCAGATCGGGACTTCACAGCCTGTTCGCGACTCGGTTGATTCAGATCGGGACTTCTGGACTTCGGAACATTTTCGCGACTCGGTTGATTCAGATCGGCACTTCGGAGCATGTTCGCGACTCGGTTGATTCAGATCGGCACCTCGGAGCCTGTTCGCGACTCGGTTGATTCAGATCGGGACTTCTGGACTTCGGAGCATGTTCGCGACTCGGTTGATTCAGATCGGCACTTCGGAGCCTGTTCGCGACTCGGTTGATTCAGAACAGGACTTCGGAGCATGTTTGAGATTTTTTTTTAATTTAGATCTCGAAGCAGGAAGTGTTTGTCAAACAGTTAATTGGTGATAATATTTGAACTTGAGGCTTTTTTTTTTAGACGAGTAACGTTAGACAGACATGAATGTTTATTCAGAACGGTACTGAAAATAAGTAAATATTGTAGCTGATGCTAAATGTCTAGCAGGCTTGCTGGTGCTAACTTGAGGTAATTTTTATAAATAATGTCCAAATATTTTTATTCAACCACCTATATAGATATAGATAGATAGATAGATAGATAGATAGATAGATAGATAGATAGATAGATAGATAGATTACATCTGGGGAGAAAAGAAAGGATGTGATGTTCAGAACATGGTAACTACAGTAATTATCAAAGAGGGGAAGAGATGCACCCCGTTTGGCCAGGGGTGTTTTTACACCGCAGACAAGGTTTGAGAAGGAAAAAAATCATTAAGAAAATATAATTATATTTTCCTTAAGATGTTCTTCCTAACTTCAGGCCTTATTATCTTGTCATATATAACTGTGGTGTTCTGTAAAACCACAAACTTTAAAATACTTTTTTCTTACGGGTGAAGATCAGATTAGAATCTCTGTTTTCTCTCAGGTACATCACAGTGTAAGCTTCACAGTTAACATTACTCTCTTAAGCGTTGTCCATATCAACAACAAAAATATATCTTGACTCCATATAGTGGTTATTTTGGAAAAAGGTATTTTGAGCAGTAGGATTATAAAAAAAAAAAAGTGCTAATATAAAATTAAATTAGCCTATATAAAATTGCAAACATCTATCTTTCAGTACTTTTTTACTTAAGTACATACAAAATTGAGTACTTTTGTACTTTCACTTGAGTAAAATTGAAAAAGGAGTACTTTTACTTTTACTGGAGTAATATTTTATTATTCGTATCTGTACTTTTACTCAAGTACTTGATTTGTGTACTTCGTCCACCACTGCTTACTTATCTAATGATTTTTGGCATAAAATCGCTCATTTTGACCCATACAATGTATTGTTGACTATTGCTACAAATATAACTGCAAATGACTGTTTTTGTGCTCAAAGGTAACATTTGTTTATTTTTATATTACAAGAAAATATAGGAGTTTCTTTTTCAAATAAGTAGCGCCCGTTACTTTGTTTTCCCATGCATTGACTGACAGCTCTCATGTTGAGAGAAATCGGGAATAAGGTGTTGTGTGTGCTTTATGAACATGAAGCTGACTATAATTTTAGACTAAATGTGTACATGCATTTACTCATCTCACCTGCACAAAAACAGACTCCGTGTTCCTCAAAATGAATAAAAACATTGAAATGGATATTATACAAACTGAATAATTAAATGTTAACACAAAAGTCCTTAATGTATTTAATCCAATTTTTATTACAGTGTCTTTGCTGCTGACCTTCAGTGATCCCATTCAACAATACTGAGCAAAAATGACTTTGCATGAATATAACTTTTTATTTTATTTATTTGAAAACAAGCAAACCACCCCAGGACAGAGGAGAAAAAGTAACACAAAAGTAACAATGCATTACTTTCCATAAAATGAAACCAAGTTTTTTTTTTTTTAAGGGAGTAAAGCAATATTTTAATGATTTACTTTTAAAAGTAACTTTTCCCAACACTGACAACAGCCTTTGCTCAAAGCTTCAATCATTGGCTTTACTAAATTAAAGTATATATATATATATATATATATATATATATATATATATATATATATATATATATATATATATAAATAATAATATATGATTCTTATCATACAATGTGCAACCAGTTGCATAATCCTAGCCACTATGTTAAGGAGATATATATATATGGGAGATATATGACTAACTTTTAAGACTAGTCTAAGCGGTTTATGCAACCGGCCACAAATAGAAACTCTGCTGTAAAATATGTCTAATTAACACTGTAGGTCTAAAAAAAAGATACCATTTACTGAAAGCGGGGAAAACATGAGTTGGACTTAAATACTTGCCTGCAATGCCAAACTATTTGAAATAATATAGTATACTTTTTTTGCATTAAAAATTATAATATGCATAAATGATCATTTATTTAAAATTCTAATAAATAAATGTTTTTATTAGAATTACAAATTTAAAAAAAATACAAATATATTATTAATCTAATGATGTGTGTGCATAATCATTTACAAGATTCCATTTGTTTACATTACTTAACATGAACTAACAGTCTTTATCAAAATTAATCTCAACATTTAATAATACATTATTAATCAAAAGTTAACGCACCGTGAACTAACAAAAATACAAATGTTATTAACTAACAATAACACAGGTTAATTACTAACTTAAAAATGTATAGCTCATTATTACTTAATGTTAGTTAACACATTAACCAATGTTAACACATGAGATCCTTTTGTGAAGTGTTACAGTTTTTTTGGGGGGTGAAATATGATCAAATAAGCAAATACTCGATCTAAAGGTCAAGAGGGGTGAACATCTAAACATCATGAAAGCCACACATCATTAGAAAGACTAGCATTTCACTAGCAGTTTGTCTATACTATACAGTGTGCCTAACTATGAATGCACATTTTAAGCATATGACATACAAGATTAATTATATAATAAACATCCACAATCATGATAAAAATAAAAAAAATACTCACCTTCCGCAGATGAAAAATGAAAAACAGACAACCTGACATTTCTTTCCAGTTTGCACAACTGCTTTATTCTGCCTCTAGAAAGGGCCTGAGCCCTAGAATACACCTGGCTTAATAACAAGGTGGGTTACAAGATTGCAAATCCAAATGACATTCTGTTAAAGAGCAAAAACAACAGCATCATTCATGAAACATCGGACAAGAAGAATGGGGAGAAAAAGCATCCTGGCTTCATCAGTTTTGCACAACCTGACCACAAAAGAAGGAACTCTCAAGGGAAAAAGTCATTAGTGAAAGTGCAAAAGAAAAATTAAAAATACAAACAGATACACCCTATAGAGCACAACTACAAACACATTTACACACGGTGGCCACTACATCCTAAACCAATCTACCTACACAAACCCAATTCGGTGTGTTTAAGAGTCGAAATACTGAGCGGGAGCGAGGACAAAAACCAGATCGAACCTGCGTTTAGCATCAAGCAGCATTGGTTTCTAACCAAAGTCGAATAGAAATCCATTATCACTCAGCCTAACTGATCTACGACTCAACAAAAAAACTAAATAAGGGGCGATTCAGCATTGTGGTGTGAAGCAAACGAAAAACACAAAATGCTTCAAGTTTATTATCAATGAAAATTGATGCATTTGCTTCAGCTAATGAAAGCCCCTTATAGATTACTAAATAAGTTAACTCTCCAAACATCTTCAGAGTTAGCATACTGAACGCAGACAGTAACAGAAACCATGACGAGCTTTAGCCAGCATTCCACATACAAATGATAAAGCAACACACTCGCCTGAAAATAAATATACACTTGATTATTAAGAAAAAAAAAAGACTACAATTACAAAAACATTCTGGTGTATGAAAACGTAACAATCGCATCAAAAATGCTCAGCACACATTTGTCGGAAACTGCCCGGCAGAGCAGGCGCAAAATCACAGTTATGTTTCTCATCAATCCTGAGGATCCCGTTGAATGTCTTTGTCACAGTGAAAGAGGTTCCACGCAGTCCCTGCAGTTACGTATTTTACTTGACTTTTAAATGTACCCTACACAACAGTACACAGTACGTCACCTTTGCTTCAGGAGTCTCGCACCCGAGACGGTAACAGCAGCTAGATTTTGTACAAATGAGAAGGTTTCTAATTCGGAAATGATCTCGTTCTGTGCATAGCATAAAGCTGACCTGCAAAAGAGATGTTAAACATTAACAATACACATTAGAGGAAAGCAAAAAAAACACAGCGGCCCTCTTTGTTTATTCGCTCAGAGCCGTCCCCTCGTGCATTTAGGCTTTTAATAAAAAGTAATGGAGGCACTTGCTGGGCTTGTGGTTTGATTAGTATTTAGGCTGTCATAATAAACCACCGACCCACAACAGATTCACAAGTCAACTGTCATGCACGGAGTGCGTCAGACGTTCAGCTTCGTGTTAAGTGCACCGCAGATGAATCTATTGCCGTAATGGAATGCAAATTGAATCAAAACAACACTGTTCAAGGCTGCAGTCCAAGTTTGTTCTGCCTTGCAGCCAAGGCTAGAGCCGAGCCTGAGGCCCGTAACCACACAGTACATCCTTCCAACACGTCAAACCCTTCGACGGTAGTGTCTGAAGAACAGTGAGCGACATCAAATCAGTTAAACGTTCCTCCCAACCGAGGACCCCACCATTTTCTCAGCGTATTTTAAAGCTGCGGAGGAGAAACAACGCGATTAGCTGCATAAACCACAATGCAATACCTGTGAAGGATATTTGAAGAAGACATTTACCCTGGATAGGTCTAAGAGCTCTTTTCTGAAGGTCCACAGCGTTCGTTATTCAGAGGGCTGGTTTGGATTCTCCTCTGAGTCATACTAGTGGAGTAGTGAGGGAACATCAAGGACCTGCTCCCTAAAAAAAAAGAGGAGAATACAGGGTAGTGTTCAGTTATGATCCCAGGACATCTCCTCACTAAATTTAAGAAGCCATGGTGAAGTCTTAAAACTTCAAATAATTCTTAAAAGCTGCAGCCTGGATTATTGTAAAAGGGAAAATTCTTGAAATGTTATTTTAAGACCAAAGCAAAGATACACACAAACACACACAGGCAATTTCTGGTTTTAGTTAGCAATTTTTGCGGTTCATTAAATAACGTTAAATGTCATAATGCATACTGATAATGAAAAATTAGAGATAAATGTGCTAAACTGATTGGTTTTGCTGCAATGTGAAAATATATATACACATACTTAAGTAAAAATGTGAAATAATTGTATGCAAACTAATGTATATTTATACAGTATTTTTATATAATAATTACTAAGATTGTTCACTGACAAGCTGTCGCAAACATACTCAAAATATGATCATGGTTTGGCGCAGCCTATCAGTGAACAACGGCTCTGTGTAGTAAATGCTGCTCTATGTGAAATCTATAAATAAATACATTATATATTACAGAGAGAGAGATCTTTTTTTTTATATAGTATTGAAATCACAGTTTGTGAGATTTGCCCACTGACCAATTGCTGACAAACATGTTGTAAATGCTCACCAGTGACAGGTGAGGCCATGACAGCATGGCTGGAGCCTGCAGCAGCGGGGTGATAGAGCGAGGCCAGGTTGTTAGGTGTGTAGTTGCGGAGCAGGTTGATGACATTCCAGTCGGCCTGCATGCTGTTGGGAGACGGAGTGGGAGTCACCTTAACTGAAGACAAGGGTGAGCTCGCCTGCAACGAGGATTTCGCATTTCTGCCAGTGGGCACAATCCGGTTGAAATCCTCTCCGAGCCGTCCAGATGCAGTATGTAGAGGCTCAAAGGACTTGTGTCTCTTGCTAGAGGGTTCGCCAACGTCTGTTTGCGCCAAGTTTCGGAAACGGTCCGAAAGGCAAAGTCTAGCTGGATCTGTGGGCCAAACCATTCCGTTTTTGCCCAAGCTTGCCCTCTGATTCATCTCATGATCCAGACCAGGCCTCTGCTTGGACAACTCTCGATCGATTACCAATGGCACATTTAATTTTCTGCTAGATTCTTGCTCTGAGATTCTAGAAAGCGAGCTGGTTGAATCGGATTCCCTGCCTCGTTGGCCCTCCTGGTGCTGATCTCTCCAGCGCTCCTTCGCAGGAGAAATCTTAGACATCTGAGGCTGTTTCGCAAGCTTTTCCCCAAGTTTTTCTGGTTGCCGTATTGGGGATTTGGTCCGACGGGGATGCTTCCCGTTAATGTGGGGCAAAGGAGTGATGTCTTTGCCCTCAAGAGCCGGCGGGCAACCAGTGTACCGTTTCGGTTTCTGAGATCCCCTGTATCCATTCTTCTTGACATCAGACTTCTCCTTGTGGATGAGTTTTTTATGCATCAAGAGAACCTCAGGGTAAAGGGTTTCATAAGAGCAAGAGGTACATGTGTTAGATGGTAACAGGTTTCTGGGTACTGAGGTAGCAGATACAGGAAGTGGCACTTTGAGAGACAAATTCAAAGGTGCTTCGGTAGCCTCCTTCTCCATTTTCGGGTTTACGGATAATGGGTATTTTTTGTTGACCTCACCCACAGGGGTGTAAGGAGCTGCAACGGGAGCACTAACATACTCTTGCTTGACTTGAATGGAAGGATTTTTGCTGTTAATAATGGCTTGGCTCAAGCCTGGGTTATGTTTAACACTGGCAGGCAGAGGTTTAGGAGCAAGCCACTGTTTGACTGGTTTTAAGGCTTGTTTGTCATCTACATTCTTGGGAGGTTCAATGGCCTTGATGATATTTCTAGCAGATGGTGTTGCAGGAATGTTCGGGATTTCTGTGAAAGGTTTGTCCTTGTGACGTCTGTCTAGATGGTACCTCAAAGACGTTTTCTGTGCTGCGGCGTAGTCACAGTATTCACATTTATATGGTTTTTCACCTGTGAAATGATAAGAGAGACATCAATGTTTACATAAGACATAAAATAGCCAAACTACATTCATCCTGGAATACAAGACATTGGGGTCAGAAAGCAAGACAGAAATAGACCCAATATGGTTTATAAAGTCAACACAACAAAGAACTAACCAGTATGTGTCCTGAGATGAATATTGAGGTAATAGTTTGAGCGGAAAGTCTTGCCACAGTAACTGCATTTTCTTGGAGGAAGAATTTTCAATTTCATTTTTCCCGATCCTTCCTCATTTTTTTCTGTAGGAAAAGTGTCATGTTAATTTTAGCCTTAAATGACACATGGTATTCCAGAATAGAAATTTAAACTGCAAGCTGCACTACAGAATGTCCTAGAGTCAAATATGCATGAGTTTTCTTCGACCAGCAGAGGGAACCCTAAGGTCTGCACCGAAGTTCTGCAATTAAACCCTTGAGACAGAATAAGCTTCTTCTGTAGTAAAGAGTCTGCATTTCTGGGTAATTCTAGTGTACATTATTCAAAAAGATGACAGCAATCTTGAGCACTCTGTGGATGAACTTCTGACAGATGATGGCAAGTTGTTTTAAGAAGCAAATAAGAACTTATAAAAAATGAAAACAATACAAAGCACTTGGTTAATAATACCTGGATTAAAGGCGTCAACTGGCGCTCCCTCTTCGGAGCCATCCTCTGAGTACTCCTCGGCTCGGTCAAGAGATGAACTACTACAAGAGCCTATGCTTTGGGCCCTCCCGTCTGTAGGTGTGGTGGGACTCTCTGCTCCCCCTCGTTCCTTCTTGTGGATTCTAGAATGGAGGACCAACTGATGATATGTCCGGAAGATCTTGCCACACTCTTCGCAGTTTGTTGGCTTGTCTTTACGAATCAGACTTTTTTGCTCAGGTGATGGTGAAGGAGTCTCGCTAGGCTTGAGGTCACTTCGTAGGCCTCGTCTGGGTTTATCTCCAGCCCCAGAATCCCAAATGGCCCCTAGTTCCTCTTTTTCAGAACCAGAGTCCTCGTTGTCAGAGTTTGAGTCGGCATTGAGCTCCTTGGCCAAGTTCGGACCTGCTGCGATCTTGCCCCTGGTGGCCAACTGCCAAGCCTGGTAGGTGTTAAAAGGATCAAGTTGGGATATCCAGCGTCCAGATGGATGACTCTGTTCAGCTTCTTCTCTTGCACCTGAAGGATGCAACTGTAGAGTCTGCAAAAATGTCTTCTGAGATACAGGAACCTCCTCAGCTGGTTGGCTAACAGAGGAGTCGTTCTCATCCACTTCCAGTTCACGATTGTGGACCTTGCTGTGCTCAGCCAGAACTTCCTTGTTTAGGAAAAAGAAGCCACATACCATGCACATTTTGTATGACGTGTCCACAGGTGATGGAGGTTGGTCTTGAATGACGTCATTAACGGTGGCAGGGATCTCCTGGTCCTGGTTTTTGTTTTTAGCCTTTCCACCATGGGTTCTCATGTGGTTCTTCAAGAACCACGGCTCTTTGAAACGACGTCCACAGAGGCTGCAGCAGTACGTGAAAGAGTCTTTGTGTTTCCGCATGTGCGTTTCCAGCTCGGTCGCATCTGCAACGGCCTGGCCGCACACAACGCAACACAGATCCTCATTCTTTTCCACAGCTTGGCAGGTCTTAGAACGAGCCCTTTCGCTGGGAGTTAAGAATTCCGCTTCCACACGCAACACTGCAGGAGCGTGGAATGTTGTGGGATGCTGGGAAAGAAGGTGTGGTCCCAGGTCTTCCTGATGCAGGAAAGTCTCCTCACAAAACATGCAGTCTAGAGGTAGGCTACTTTCTGCCAGTGTGTCTAGTTTTTCCACCACGCTGGCGTGGGGCGTCATGCTAGATCCAGTACCAGGCATGCTTGCATTGCTGTGGCTGAGAATGTCATGACCTAGTCCATCAGGACTTTCCAAATATGGGAACAATGGGTGGGTAGGCATGTCAGCAGGAATTTACTTGGGTATTTCTTTCTTATTTAGTTTCAGTTGAAAGCTTGTATGAAACCATATGTTGAAAGTTATGAGACATGTGAAGAATCATTCATTTGAAACACTCATGAAGGACATCATGCATTAGATTACACAATATCAAATAACTCTTAACACTTCCATGGAACTTGCCTAATTTTCCAAACAGGCTTTTTACATTTCAGTACAGTATGTATGCTAAGAGTTTCAGTAAACCCCTGTGAGGCATCATGTACAGGAGAAGCAGTCGAGGCTTGCCAGTCACTGCCAGGTAATGGGGCATACACTTGATCAGTTGATTTCTTGTGATTCACACAGAGGAATTGTCCTGACAGGCAAAACCTGAAATGAAAAAAAAAACAAAAAAACAAAGTCAGGTGTGGCCAGTTCTGTGGAATGTAATCAACTCTACGACTACACTTACAGATGATAAAATTAATGGGGGAGAGAAAACAAGTGCTCATCTCTTACTTAATATGAAACATGAACTGTCACATGGATCATTAAAAAAAGATTAGCAACCACACAGGGCTGAGTTTGATGTTTTGCTTAAGTTTCTAAAGTAAACTCGAGACAAAAGAAAAGTTGTTTTATGTACACTTCACCAGTTGCAGCAAATGTGGATTAAATACAGAGCAAGCAATAATCTAAACTCATTTCTAAAACAAAAACAAGCATTCAATATTTTGTTGTTAGAGCAGCTTTCATTTTAATTTAGAATACATGCATCATTATTTAAGGTAACATAGACTGGGTAAAACACAATAATAACCTTGCTGTAAAAGATCTGGGCTAACATCCAAAGCTTGTGACCCCACCCTAAAGTATCTGAATTGGGAATAAACCAGCAGCTAAAGGCTTCTAGACCAGTTTGGAGTAGACATCACAGTTACATCACTTGCAGCTGCACACGCATTGTGGTGGCAGAAAAGGAACAAGTGGAGGGAAACAAGTAAAAATAAGAGAAAAAATGTATGGTTGTGCCTTTGGACGTCAGAATCGGAATGAGAATAATTTTTATAACATACTGTTGTCAAAGACGCTATTTGAAGCTCAACGCAGACTAGGGCTGCACAATTAATCGCATGCGATTGTCATGCGTCTCTTTAGTAAAGCTGGTTCTGTGATTAGTACTAAATATCCATCACCTGCTTTCAAATGGAGCGGCTCTTACTACACGAGCTGTAGTTTGCTGACAAGCTACACAATATGGCATTCATAACCAACCGCGATATTGGGTAGCTTGTCAGTAAACTACGGCTCGGTGTAGTAAGAGCCGCTCCATTTGAAAGCAAGTGATGGATATTTAGTACTAATCACAGAACCAGCTTTACTGAAGAGACGCATGACAATCGCATGCGATTAATCGTGCAGCCCTAATGCAGACCTTTTAACGGACAGACTATGGATGAGACCTGCTATGATTACCTTACTTTTAAAGCATAAAAAATATTTTAACAATACGTCTATATAATATTAACATAGGGGGCATAGTATAAACCAAACAGTTAAAGCATGAAATACTATTTAAAACTATAACATTTACATATTTTGTCTCACAAATGCAAGTTTAAACCTCCCAGTTCAAACGAACTCGACTTAACTCAACAATTTGTCAAATGTTTTTCAATTCTGAGAAAAAAAAAAATCAAATAAAAAATCCAGAAGTGTGGGATTATAAACTCGTTATTCTGAGCAGAGGGGAAAAGATAGAATGACGAGTTTACTTTTCTTACCATATTTAAGGGGTATAATTTCGGAATTGTGAGGGAAAAAATCTGAAATTTGGAAATTTAACCTCAAAATTACCTTTTTTATTATTTTATCCCATGGCTTCCATATACTGCTACTTTAAAACTGTCATTTTCTGCCACCAGTTAGGCTCCACCCACAACAAACATCACTGTTTGCAAACTGTGAAAATGGTCTACTGAGAGTACAGTGTTAGTCTATAATAATTGTGCCCTTGAGAAAAGTTCTCTTTGCTTGTTGCTAAGTTATTCCACTGAGAAAGTCATGCAGCATGATCAAGACATGTCTTAATAAGATTTAACGTTAAAAGATATAGGCCTATAAGTTTGTAAAGGAGATGCTGTAACTTGTTTGTTTCTTATTTTTTTCACAAGTTCATATTAATGGTCCAGCAAAGTGACAAATTCATTTTTAATTGCTCAAACATTCATGTAGTAATCTCAGTTAATAAGAGGGAAAAAAAAAAACCCTGCATGACCAACACATTATAATAATGTATAATAAAAATAATCTTTATAGCCTTTGACTAGCATTTTACAAATTATTTTGATGTTATTTTTCTTTATGTAAATTATAAAAACTAAAATGGAAACCAATGTTAGAATGAACTAATAAGAGAAATAAATAAATTAAAAATATAAAAATTATACATGTGTGTGTGTTTGTGTGTATGTATATATATATATATATATATATATATATATATATATATATATATATATATATATATATATATATATATGCACAAGCATACATACATTACACAAAGCCCAAGTGAAAGTATAATTTTGGTGAATATGTGTCACGAACAAAGAAAAACTTTGTCTGAGATCTAATAAATTACACTGGTCTGACATCAACTGTTCTGTATTGGTACATTTACACAAGTAGGGGAAACCCAATTTCAGATCTTTTCGAAAATTTTCCAGGGAAAAAACTGACGAAATGCCATCATTCTTTAGATGCATTATTGTGAGGCAACAGGAAGCCAGAGGTGTATCTACAGCGGTGTCCTTCACAATGTATCACTCGTGAGGTCTAAGGTGGAGTTGCATTGTTCTAAAACCCTGTTAGCCTTTCATTCATGCTGATACAAACCAATAAGTATAAAGAACCACTTTTATCTATTATATAACACCCAAAATGAACATACAACACTCTTATTCAAGCCCAAATGTGAAGTTTCAGGCATCTTGCCAATTAGTTCTAAACTGCACACACACAAGTGCTTATTTTACAACGCCTTAAATACAAAAGATAAAAATAATCAATCATAAAAAGTCAACAATCTTCTGCTATTCCCTACGCACACACACCACAAGTTAAACTCACTTTTAGGGAAATGCAACACAAAAATAGGCTTCGCTAATGTAAGGCACCAAAAAAGAGAAACAGCGTCTGAAGATGAAAAAAAAGAGAAACGGAGGCTGAAAAGGAAGCTTTAACACATCAGTTATCTACCGAATAACCACTGTTAAAAAAAAAAGTGAAAAAGAAACAAAACAATCTGTGAATTCTTTTACATTATGCAGACATACTCTAACGACAGGCCTCGCTGTGCTGATTTCAACAGTTTTGCTTCTCAAAGTCCTTTAGATGGTAATCACAAAGTAATCCTGAGCAAAGCCATTTACTTTCAAAAGCATTTAGATAACTTAAACAGCACAAAATGGTAAAGTTAATGGCCCCACCTATGCTTGAGTCATTATAATAGCCTAAAACACGGTTAGTTGACATGCTGAAGAAGAAACAGCTAGAGACCAGCTGCTGTTTGTCTTACTCTTTTGTTTGGGCTTTGCCATGCAACCTGTTCACAAGAATAGCATGTTTGTTGGCCCCAAACCATCCAAATCTATCAAAAGGAGTTCTTAAAAAGACACAGTGTCTGTTACACTTGTAATAATTGTCTTATAGAACAATAAATGGTGTGGACGGCTCATGCAAATAAGTGAAAAACTGGTTAAAAACACACTGGGATATTATCTTAGAAGAAGCTCAAAACTGAATAAAACATTATATGCATTAAGTCTATATTAAATATGACGTATTTATGTCACACATAATACATATATACACATATATACATATTTAGTGTGTAAAACGGGGTATTCAAACAAATCTACTTCTAAACACAAGTGACGTCACGCACAAGTGGAGAGATGTAGCGACGTCTGCTAATTAAAACGACGGTTACTGACGTAATAATGCAACGTTTAAATTTATCGGTTTTTAAAAACATAATAGACACTATGGAAACGACGCGCCTTATAAACAAAATCGTGGTTTGTATGGATAATAATGCCTCGTGTGTGGAAGCGTGTCTTTAATGTGGCTGTAATTTCCTGACACGTGATCATTCTAACTTGATCAGCAGCTTTAGTAGTTATTTTACTACACACCTCGCCAATATACCTGATTGTCTATTTATACATTTTTTTTCTTCGTCTTTTTGGAAGGTGATACAAAACTCCTCCCTAACTACAGTCGAGTTGTTTTTACTCCAGAACAATGAGATCACTATATGATGAAGCAGAAGTTAAAGAACTTGAATAAATCACTTATCTTAAAACCATGAGTGTAGTTGGATGAAAGAAACAATAAAAACAAAGCGGAATAGATATTCAACCAAAAAGAATAAAATAAAATCATTATTATGACCAACCAAACCAGACTTACACAAAAGTACCTTCTTCTTTGTAGCTATTATAATAACTTTTTTGATCACAGGGCTGATATACATATATATATATATAACGTTATATATATAAACAACTTTATGACTTTGTTTTGGGGGGATGGCTGAAACGTTTGTTGAAAGTTGTTTTCTATTCTTTCCCCTTTCAAGATAAGGAAGAACATCAAAAGGTCTTAATGCAGTTCCTGCATAACAAAAAGAGACACCAACTTTATCATCCTCTTCTATTTCGTTTCACATAACAGAGTTTCGGTGTTAAACTAAAGCATATGTCCCAGTTCGTTAACTTTGGTGAGGTTTGATCAACCTGTGCTCGTGCTGATAATAGAAATTTGGCTAACGACACGCTAGCGATGAGTGATATTGAAAATAAGGAACTCACCCTCCATAACGTACCTACCATTATGTTCAGACTTCGTCAGGTATTCTTATTGTGTGCCAACAATCGTTATATTAACTTATTATATCTATGGGGTGTTAGTTTGGTAGCTTCTTTCTTTCTGGAAATCTGATTAGCTGAGTTAGCCAATTGTTAGCAGGACGAAATGCCTTGCTTTCAATGTTTGCAAATCACTCACTATGCAGCTGTTGCGTTCAGAGAGAGAGAGAGAGGGCGCGCTCCCGTGGATGTCTGATTCGTTAACGCACAGTTGAGTCGAATCTTTGCAACGAATCATTTGAACTGGTTCGCGAAACTTTTTTTTTTTTTTTTTTAACAGGGAACAAAAAAGCAAAGGGAAAGAAAAGGCACATGCAACCAGCCATGTTAGATAACAACAAAGTAATACATTTACGTCTGAAGAAGACAAAAATGACGAATAAAGAATCAAAAACACAGCCCGAGCTGTAGTGTTATTATCAAATGAATCACTCGTTTTAGTGAATCAAATACATAAAGCTAGTTTGATTCCCATGAACAAGTGAATCGTGATCCCGTTCCTTTATAGTGAATCAAAACACTTATGTATCAATCCCAGCGGTTACTTAAGTCATCACAATAATTACTTTTGTTACTTTGTTCGACACGTAATGAACAAAAATGTTAATAAAAACAACAATATCAAAATTGCAAAAGTGTTTAAAATAAAGTGCATTGGAAGTTTATAACAGCAAAAATTACCCTGGAGGAGTTGTGAAAAATGATTGCATGAGTATTAAGTATATATTATTAAGTATAGGCTCTGAATGAATTGTTTATATGAACTGAATGCTGGCCCAACCAAACTGTTCTGAGAAGCATTAAACTAAATAAAACATTTATTAAACAAAAATGTGGCTTTATTGAAATGGTCAAGAGCATGCAGTATGCCACGCTGCCTGGGGACCACGTGGTGACGCAATAACGTCCTCACGCAAAAGAATCACTGAATTGTTTCGACGAACCGTTCAAAAGAACCGTTCACGCAACCTACCCCGTTCTATGGAGCGTCGCGACTCGCGCACCTCTGATCACATGACCTCCTTAACTATTCTTCATCTAGATTGTTACAGTGGAATTGTGGTTTACGGTTGTTGCTTATTATGTTCTGGGGTATGAGAGTTATGCACAGACTCTGACGCGAGGATAGCTTCCGTAAGTAGTAATGAAAAGGAAGTTAAGTATTTAGCAGTCATGAGCCCGCATTGTAAACAAATGTCCCTTCATAAACCACGACCCGCAGCTGGTACCCGTATGTAGGCGAAGTGAAGAATAAACTAAATATGTTTACAAAAAAAGTTACAAAACACACGTTTTTATAAAATATTATCTTCATTTTATATTCAAACCACGACAGAACTAACAATAATTTAAAGTTCACATTAGTTAATAGGTGTTTTCAGCGTATACATAGGCCTATATGAAATAATGAACTCTGTTTCGCTAATGTAGTATTTTATTGATTCTAAAACTCTCTGTTAGCCTAAATATACTTAAAACTAGTGTCATTTGACAGGAAATCTTTCACATCAAAATGCATTGCTTTTTGTCCTGCAGCCTTTGTACCGAATGAGGGCAAACATGTGACCTATTTATTCCAGTTCACATATATAGCCCCATCTCATGATGGCATCTTCCTAAAAACTTGTATTTAAAATTCCAGTTTTTGCATTTAGCTGTTACTGTGCAGAATAGAAGTGGGCGAAGTTGCTTTCTCTCCTCCCTTAACCTTTCCAGTCATTATTTCTTCCACAAACACAGATAAGCATTGAATCATCTGCAAGTGCATGAAACTGCAGGAAATTTGGCTGTTATTTGAGAGAGTAGATACCTATCACGTCCCCTACACTGCTTCCCTCAACACACACACACACATACACTTTTCATGTAGGGTGGGGGAGGGGAAGAGACACACACACACACAAGAAAACACATGAATGTAAACAGGGTTTGTTACTGTTACTTTAAAAGCTAAAATACAGAATTATAAAGCATGCTTAAAACTAAAGATCTAATTATTCAAGCAAATGTGAAAGACAAGCACCATAATGCATCTGTATTCAAATAAGCAAGTAAAACTTGTGGGTTGCATGAACTTTGACATACAAATTTTGTAGTACAATCATACAAGGAAATAACATTTATATTTGTGTTCAAAACATAATAACTGTTATGACTCTTAATGCTTAATGCTAATAGAGCATGCATTTGTTGTGACACAGAGACCATGTTGATTGTAACTGGAACAGGAGAGTAGTCGGGATGTAATGCTTCTTCAGAAGTGAGAAGTACTTTAAACACCCTCAGGCGAAAAAGCTCACAACTGTTAAGTTGTGCAATCATCCAGTCGGGGAAACTTTGTTATTGAAATTACTCAAATACAAAGACCTTTGTGTTAGCTTAAAAAAATCTGACCTTCAAGACATGAAAGGTGCTTTCAACTTAAGGCAATGCAACAACTTGTATACAGATTCTGTACATTTAATATGGAAGGCTGGATGTCCTTCTGGATCAGTTCAAATCTTGATTTTAAGTTTAATATTATGCATGTGAATGAAGCGTCAGCAATCCTCATCACCAACCCACATGGAAAGGAAGATGCAGCTTTTGGGAATCTCCCTAAGGCCATGTGCTTGTGGATTGTTCTTGTGTGAGGATTTAAAAGTTATTTTATTAAGAGAGCCTCATTGGTTTGATGTTTCAACAAAGGAACCACTGTGATGTTTGCGGTATATATTCAGTTTTGCTCATTATAATGAGCCATTGATTATACAAACCTTCGTATAGTGTCATAAAGGATTTCTTTGGTAAGAACTATTAATTTCAGTCTCCAAAGTCAAACCTCCCATTCTTTTGTAGCTACAGTAAATCCATTGAAGGGTGTCTGTGTTGTGTGCTTCCCATTCATCTGTGCTCTGAATACTGGCTTACAGACGGATGGGCTATCGCAGTCATCTCTCTGAGAGAGAGGCTCTCAGTTACGGCTCACAGCTGTCAGCAGGCCACACAGTCAACAAATCCACATCAGTCTCTGATAATATAACTGCCCAAAGACCTCAAGGAGCACTTTTTGTTGAAATGTTTAGTAGCTTACACACTAAATGATGTTATTCGAAGCAGGAGCGTAGCTTCTGGGGGGACAGGGGGGATAATACACCCCCCACCCCCCCAGTGTTTGAATTGTGTCAAAGCTCTCGGGGGTCACCCTAACCGGTTTAATAAATAAAATAAAACAAAACGTTATATACATATGATGCAAATTGTTTGTTTTATAATACCTAATTATAAGATAAAAGATTATTTTATGATGATCTGTGAATTAGGTTTACCAAAAAATCACTAAGAAAAGAAGAATTAAATATCAAGCCAAGGGGTGTACGATGATGAAAAAAAAAAAAAAAAAAAAAAAAATATATATATATATATATATATATATATATATATATATATATATATATATATATATTCTGAGATTTTATTGATAACGTTTGTTAATCAGACTATATTATACTCTGAGTGTGTTGCGCCCACAAGAGTGACAGAAATGAATCTTTTCCCTCTATTCTTAAATTTAATCAAATAAAGTAAATTACAACAATATGACATTTGGGGCTGTTACCAAACAAATACAATCATTATCAACAAAATTCATGCAATGCAGAGGAAACACAGAAGCTGCGTCTGAAGTGCCATTTAGATGCATTTACACACTGTTTAAAGCAGGACATGATTGCATTTAACCCGCATTACAAATGTTTAAATAATGTTTTGCCATTTTAATCCTAAAACGTTGAATATTAATATTTAAAAAAAAAAAGGTATAAAAAGGTACTTTAAATGTGAAATGAAACCACCAGTAGGTGGAAGTGAGTCACTGTTAATAAGTGAGTCATTGCAATTGAAACATTTAAATGGTTGATTAATTCAGGAACGAAACACTGACATGTTTTTCAGAGACTGTTTGTATTACACTGAATCATGAAGTGAAAAATTCTGTCAAACTATTGCCAATAAATAATATAATATGGGTTACATCACACACACATACACACATATATATGTGTGTGGGCATCTTAATATTTTTGTAGTTTCAAAATACATAAAATACTTTTTGCCAATCAACCTCTTTATTAGACTGCTGATTGCCTGTATCAACAAGTATACAAAAATACTAAAAACCAAAAAGTACTAAGATTAAATGTATTTAAATACAAAATACATTTGACTTTTTTTCAAATGTATTTAAATACAAAATAGTTTTTTTGCCCATCCCTGTGTGTGTGTAATTGTTAACTATGATGTTACTTTATTGCACAAACTTTACATATAAATGATAGCACAAAAGACCATTTTCACATTATTACAAAGAGTCAGTCTTGCCTGCATGGGTTTATTTTGGTGATAATGACTGACTCATATACGATGATTCACATTTTCTCAGCCTTGTGTCATATTGGTCACATAGAACATGAGGTTGAGATTAACAGAGATGTCATCTCTTTTTCTATAACATACCTTCGAAAATCACTGTGGACCAAGCGTAAATATTGACATAAAGATAATTTCAATCCACCTGCTGCCACCTTAATCGAATGAATCATTAATATGACTTAAATGACTGTATTCATCTGTTTAGGTAAAGCAAAGATATTAATAGCACCTGGGTTATTCTTGCTGCATCCTGAGTGTGTCACACGCAGCAGTGTCGAATGTTAATCAAAGGCAGCACATGTGACTCAGAGGCCTCCCTCACTTCCTTTTGTTCTGACATCACAAAGGCTTTGGGGGCAGCAGGAATCAGGAACGGCATTATTATGTCTGCGGTGATCAACCCCTGTAAAAGACCTTTTGAGATCCAGAAAGGGGGGAGAAGTTGTGCTGTTAAAAAGATTTCATACACAACATTATTATCAGTCATATTTTAGAATCATTGATAGAGTTTTGGTAAATATATATATATTTTTTAATAGGGATTTGTAGTAAATTCACCTTTATTTGTGTAGCACTTTATACAGTGTAGATTGTTCCCAAGCGGCTTTACAGGAATACCAACCCGTTAATGATCATTTCAGTTCCTTCCTTACAGTTAGAGTTTTGTCTTTCATATAATATAGAATGCATAGTTTTTAAATTATTAAAAAATTTTCTAGTTAGTTTTAGATACAGTATTTTAGTCCTTCGAGTTAAAGTAAACAAAGACGAGAAATTCTGCCTTGCCAACAATAGCTGAAATAATTTTATATTTTGTTATTATTTAATTTTTTTTATTTTATTTCAGTTAACATTTTTTTTGTCAATGTTATTTTAGTATCATTAACATACTATTAGTTTTGATTAATATTTATTTTAATTTGTATGTTTTTTATATTTAAATTTTTTACTTTAATTTTAGTTCAAGTTTTAGTATTTTTGTCGTATGTTTTTACTATTTTTATTTTTATGTTTAAATGTTTATATTTGTATTAACTTTAATTTATTCGTTTTATAATTTATTTAGTTTTAATCATTATATTATATATATAATTTCACTTAAATTTTAAAGTTTTTTATTTTATTTAGTTTTATAGTTTATTTACATATTATTTTAGAACTTTAATATTTCTTTATATGCTTATATAATATTTCTATGTTTTATTTCAATTATTGTTAATTTCAGGTAAAACAATTTTTTTTTAATGGTTTTAATTTGAGTCAACTATTACAATCTGATTCCTCTCTCCTCTGAATGATGTGTTTTGCGGTTCAGCAGATCTGGATCATGGTTCTGTGATGCCGATCAGAATCAATGACAATGTTTGTGCCGCTCAGATTAGCCTTTCTGAGGAGTTCACTCAAAAACACGTCACCAGGATCCTCCTGATCTACATGAGTTTACAACTTCATCTTGGCCATCCAGTCTAACTAGATAGGTTTGTCCGGTTTCCCTGTTAGTTTCACTTCCTAATAAGCTAGTTTTGCAGGGGTAATAAATGGCAGTGTCCCGAGCGTTAGCTGGGAGGGGGTTGTGTTGGTCCCCTGAGGATAATATCAAGCCAAATGGCCGCTCAGCCAATAATGATGGAGAAAAGTGGGGCAGAAAGCATCATCACAGCGTTTGGAGAAATACAAACTACTCACTGATTAGGGTGACACATGAACAACTTTAGATAAAAAGAGTGATGTAAACAACCGTTCACTTAAAATGCACCACATTTATACATTATAAATAGTTTAGTAAAACTAAAACCATATCAGACTTTGTTTTTACTTCAAATAAATTTAACATTAACTGAAATAAAACAAGACAAACTAAAATGTTACAAAATACTAATATGTATAGAAATAAACTATAAAACGAATAAAATAAAATATATGTATTTCTCAGCAACATTTCTTATTTTTATTTGGAATAATAATAAAAATAATAACAAAGATAATAATTAAAAATCGGTAGAGAATATTATCATTATTATTATATTATATTATTATACAGATTTTTAGAAAATATTTATTTATTGGCAATTTTCTGTTTATATATAAAGTTCTATAAACATAACAGCACTGCTAAGTTAACAGAATTTGTTGATGAAACTGGAGTTCTTTAAGAGTATGTATTGTGTGTGTGTGTGTGTGTGTGTGTGTGTGTGTGTGCGCGTGTGTGTGTGTGTGTGTGCGTGTGTGTGTGTGTGTGTGTGTTGAGCAGACAGCACACGTGTTTGCTGAAGCCTGGTTTTGTCTCGATGGGTCAGGAGCAGCTGACTTCATTGTTCTGCCTCCACTGCTCACTGTCAGGAATCAGCTCTACACAAGTGTTTCTCCCATTAAAGCAAAGATTGTCTAAAAACATGTGAATGATGTCTAAAAGACTTTTCACCTGTAAAATGGTGAATACGATGAAGCAAGGATGAGAATGTCATAAAGATTTCAACGTAGATTTTAAGCATTTAAACCATTGTTTAAATGATAAATAAATAGTAAAAAGTAAAATATATATGAAAAATAATATGATATTATATTAATAAAATAAAAAAAGTTCTAGTCCTAATTCTATTATTTTATAGCTATATAACTTTTTATGCAAAGTTGTTATCTTTATAACAACTTTGTGGTGATGATATCATTATTGATTTAATTGTTTAAACCATTGTTTAAATAACAAATAAATATTTAAAGTAAACTTAATAAATAAATAATATATGATATTATAAAATCAAATAAAATCCAGCTCTAATTACTATGAATATTAAATACAGAGTTGTTATCTTTATTGTTTTTGCAATGGTGCTTTCATAATTTATTTTAATTGTTTACTTTAAACCATTGTTTAAATGACAAATAAATAGTAAAAATAATATAATATAATATAATATAGGTCTTATTATATATTTTTATACTTTTTTTAGCTAAATTATTTTGTAATTTGTAATCTTTAATTATAGTTTTTTTTTGAGGTGGTGGTATCATGACTGATTTTAATTGTTTAAACCACTGTTTAAATTATAAATAAATTACATTAAATATTAACTACTTTCTGCTGTACTTGTTATTTATTTATTTCTTTTGTGTGTTTGTCTTGATTTATAATAATTAATTTTTTTCATTTATTTAATAAATAAACAAATTTAAAGATATATTTAATTTAATATTTAGCAAGGTATTTTTTTAACGGTCTATAATAAATTATTATATACTTAAAATCATTTATTTTAATTTAATTTAATTTTTCTGTTGTTCAGTGTTTGGTTGGGTGTAGGGCTGAAAAAAAAAAGACTAGCAAACGTTAGATCATATTTACTAATAAATCTAATCTCTACAAATCAGCTTAAGTAAAGCCAGCATTCTAGCTTTCATTTTTTATAACACCAAGGTTAACTATTTGTGTCCTCTGCATGAGTGGTTTTGAAGGTGGTGGGTTTTTACCAATAAACCGAAGTGAATGTGTGTGCCGAACTCCAGGAGGGTTAGAGCTCTCTTGTCCTTCAAATGCTGCAGTGAGGGTGAATATCTTGGAGCTTTTGAAAAGGAAACATGCATCTTGTCATGATGTGAGCTTGACACAGACAGCTTTCAGCTTCACTCGCGCTTCACGCCTCATCCTGCTGACTGTGACTTTTCAACAAGTTTGTTTTCTAGTGAGGGTGGATTCTACTGAAATCAACTCCCCTACACACACCAGATGATAGAATACGGGAAAACACCTTTGAAAATAACTTCCTGTTTGCTCGAAAGGAAGAATACAATTTCCCCAGTGATGGACTCTGAGAAATGAAAAATATGTAAAGTGAAAGGATCTGCCTGTACAAGAAAGTAATTAAACAGGATGTGCCGCTCACAGATCAGTGGTGCGTCTCAGACAGGAGCAATGCCAGTAATAATGACGAGGGGGCGCTAGTGAGAACCACATGGAGTAGACCTGTTTTTCCGTGCTCTTCATTTCCCTTGATAACACCTTATTTTCACCAATAATTTTATAGTTAAAGTTAGCTCATCACCATCCTTTACCAAAATCAAAGAAAGTGCAGGTGAACAAGGCGTCTGTCTGTCAGTCTGTCAGCTCCGAAGACCCTGTTAATTTCGCTGACATCATGGAGACCATCAAATCAATGAACGGCTCCATGAATGAAAAATGTTATTCTTTGGAATCTACGCTGTCTCAGATGTTGGCCAAGCTGACTGAAGTTACTTCACGAGTTACAGAACTCAAAAATACTTTTTGTGTTTTCATAAACATCATTTTTCTACAAGAGTCTCACATTAAACATGGTGAACAGTATCGTATGAAATGCAATTAGATTTCCCAATCCACTTTTTAGTGTAGTGCCAGAGGTGTTGCAATATAGTTTCGTAATATAGTTCTGTTTAAACATAAATCCACCCTAATGGTCATTATGTTCTTACTTTTTACTTTTTAAAATCTCTATGCTCCTAATTACTTTTACCTAATTACTCTTCTCATTCAATTGCTCTTCTTAAAGGGTTAGTTCACCCAAAAATTACAAACAGCCTGTTTTACTCCGCCCTGAGGCATCCTAGGTGTATATGACTTTCTTCATACAGACAAATCCAGTCAGAGTTATATTAAAAATTGTCGTCGATCTTTCAAGCTCTATCATTGCAGTCAGTGGGTGATGCATTGCATCAGTCCAAAAGACATGAAATAAAAAGTGCCCTTACATAAAAAAAGTGTCTTACATGGCTCCAGGGGGAGTGAACAAAAGCTTCCTGTAGCAACTCGATGCGTTTTTGTAAGAAATATATCCATATTCAACACATAATAATCACTTTGATCTAGCTTGCACCAAAAGTTGAACACGACGTAAGATGTCAGTGTTGTACATGCGCCGGTGAGTCTCTTGAAAACCAACGTTTGTTAACAGGAGCAAAGTTTCCTCACATTAGCAAAGGAAAACCAGTCTCCCTTGGCTAATACAGAAATCCTCCAACATTCTTCTTTACAAATCCTTGTTTTGTACTTCTAATTAGTGACCGTTGATTTGTTTTGATCTCTCCGCTGCATTTCCGCATTCATCACTTCTGAGCGGCGCATGCACAAAGCTGACCTCGAATGTCTTTCACCCAGAGCAAGCTAGATTTAAGGGATTATTAAATTTTGAATAATCGCTATATGGTTAGCGATTCACTACAGGAGGCCTTTGTTCACCCCCCGGAGCCATGTGAGACAGTGTTTTATATGGATGGGCGCTTTTTATTTCATGTCTTCTGGACTGATGCAATGCAACACCCGCTGACTGCAATGATAGAGCTTGAAAGATCAAAGACAACTTTTAATATAACTCTGACTGGATTCGTCTGAAAGAAGAAACTCATATACACTTAAGATGCCTAGGGGGTGAGTAAAACGCAGCCTAATTGTCATTTTTTGGTGAACTACCCCTATAATACTGATTTGAAAGTGTTCATCAAAATTTTGGCAACTAGATTTCGACTATTATTCATCACCCTGACCAGGACGGCTTTGTCCCATATATATTATCCATTTTCAATGTCAGATGTTTTCTAAATATAATATAGTCCAAACAAAAGAATATATTCTTATATATAACAATCCACCCCTGTTGGATTTATTAAACTTACCTAGTAACCTTTTTTATGTTATTCTGTTAATTGGCAAAAAAGCGAATTCATGCCCATTTGGCAACAATACAGACCCAGCCTTCATGCAGTGTATGCCATTTAAATTGGCTCCAAAATACCTTGGCGTGGTTGTCCTTAAGAATACAAAGGCTTTAGTTCAATTCAATTCCCTCACGCTACTAGACAACATGAAGCAGGACATATCAATGATTGCCCCCATCCATGCAGTTAAAATTGTGAGCCTTCTGTGATTCTTATATCTTTTTTAAAAAGTACCCTTCATACCCAAACCACTCTTTAAAACTCTTGACTCGTTTATTATGCCTTTTATATTGGGATTTTAAAAGTGCTCGTATATCCGCAAGTCATTTGCATATACTTAAGCATTTAGGGAGTTTGGGTTTGCCTAACTTTCGTCAGTATTACTGGGCAGCGAATTGCAGAGTTTTAATGCATTGGCAGGATTCTTTTCCAGGCATTGTTCAAGCAGACACTCCCTTCTGGTAAGTGTTGGAACACAGTGACGCTCATTCTTCTCTTTCTGCTTTGCTTTTTTTTAGCTCCCCTGCCTTATAAAGAGATTCCCAGAAAAAATGTAATCCTTAATAACTTTATCTAAATATGGTACCAAATTAAAAAGGTAGGCCTAATTAGGTTACGTCTCCACTGTTATAATCATGCAAATAATAATGACCAAATAGTGTAAAAAATAATACAGATCTTATACAATAAAATAAAAACATGAAACGGTTGAAGAGGGTAGGTGGAAAGTTTTATTTAGCTTTGTTTCAGTTCCTTTTTAAAGAAAGCAAACAAAGCTATCTGACGTATGTAATGTGGATGAAACTTGTAGCAGATTATATGTGCTGCTTGGGGAGTTTTAAGCCTCTCTCTCTCTCTCTCTCTCTCTCTCTCTCTCAATATATATTAACGTTTTAAAGATAAATAATATCTAACATAACATATTTCTGTTTTGGTGTTGACGAAGGAGTCATAGAGCCTTACACATGGAGCTGTGAGATAATTATTAATAATAATAATACTAATAATTTAAAAAAAATAAAAAAAAATAAAAAAAGCTTGGAAAAAATGGTCTAATGTAAAATCTTGGACCTGGAGCAAAACCAGTTGAGAACAACAGGAGTAGAGACACCTTGTGGTGGAGCGAGGAACATAACCAAAGAGCTTTTATAATTCAAAAACCAAATTAAAATAATAAAAAAGATATAAAAAGGAATATTTCTTTATTTTATGCATTTATATGATAGAACAATGAATTTCACCAACAACTTTTTAATATCAAATAAAATATCAAGTAAAAAAGTAATGAAAAAGAGGAATATTTCTTTACATAATATATTTCTATTGTAGATATAATAGTGAGTTTAATAAATTAAATGCTTCTTTGACAAAGTAAATAAAATGTCCACAAATTTACCATAAATGAGTGTTTCCTGCTAGTTAAATGTGACATACATAAACAAAAATCGGTCTCTAAACCTCTCTTTTCTTGAATCAAAGTTTATATGGAAACTATCCAAAGCTCTGCTAATCCTATAAAGCAGCCAAAAACTGCATCTCTATAGATTTATCCTCAGTGTCCTCTTATGGAGTAAATGTATTACTTGTATTTATTTATTGTTAACCTAGTAACACATCCCTTATGCAAATGAACCATGTTTTTTACCACAAAGAAAAAAAAGAAGAGAAAAACAGCTCCATGTGTAAGGCTCTCTCTCTCTCTCTCTCTCTCTCTCTCTCTCTCTCTCTCTCTCTCTCTCTCTCTCTATATATATATATATATATATATATATATATATATATATGATTTTTTTTTTTTTACCAGGTTAAATGTTGATTATTAGTTACTCAAACCTCTTTATCTAAACCTTTAACTATCGGTCACACGCACCCATCATGTTTGTAGTTTTTTTTATGCTATTTATTCGTGTTTGTAGTTCTCAACCGAATCATTCGTAGAAGCGCAATGGATTGTGGGTAATATTAGCCATCAGAGTGTGCACGGATCCATACTATGCTTTGGGGCACACTTATTCTAATCTCACACACTATTTGGGATGGATAGCATGAACATTGGGACACAGGGCTGAAGTTAATCAAAAGATTCACATTATGTCCCCTTAAGTCCCAAACTGAATCAAATGATTCGCAAACCGGCTTCAATCCCGATATAAATCTGTATACACACTGCTTGATTTTATCAAGCCTATAAGATCATTGCAAATCACACTGTGTGACATGGATCTAATAAACTTGGGTACAACATGCATGCAGACTGTATGATGATGATGACACCTATTGACTCATATAATACGACACTTGTTTTTATAGAATAATAAAACATCATCAGCACGCACTAGTGGTAAACTAAAAGAGCATGATGAATCAAACTTTGGCAGTTGTAGTTTTTAGGTGTGCGGAGAAAGAGGAAGCAGTGAAAGAGGAAGGAATAAGAGCTTGAGATATGCAGTTTTATGTTTTAGCGCCATGTCATGTTGATTTCATGTCGCATTTTATTGGTGGTCAGTAAAAATGAGTCTTAGCAGCAAACACACTGTGTGATGATCATGCTGAATTTCTGTCACTGTCTGGCTCTGATCTTTTCTGAAAGGATCTTTGGTAGTAAGACGCTGACAACGGCTGTCTTTGACCCTCTCTCATTGTACGACACAGGACTACCGATTATGAGCCACGGTCACTCACAGAAATCACCACGATTGTATCACGATGCCAAGCTTTCATCTGGTACAGCCAAAAATCGTGCATGTGTTTCGTGCTCTGAAGTCCCAAAAATTCGGGAACCTACTCCGAAGTGTCAATCTAAATAAAAATTTTGCAATCCTCCAAAATTCTGTGGCAATTATGTATCAGAATCATATATGGAATGCATTTGAGTGTGAGCTGTAAGAAAACAACATCCACAGAAAAACTGAAAACATAAACTTTATCATTTAGTGGAACTGTGCACATACTGTGTGTCTGAAACACTTCGGCTAACTTTATGTTCTTATTCTGCAAATGTATTTGTTACTTTTCAGGTAATATCAATAGTAAGACTTATTTCAGATGCAGCATAAATTACAGCATTGGTTACGTGTGCATATATTTAATTGCTTGATCAAAAGTATTGGTAGGGACACGTCTCTAGCATCCCTACTAAATTCTACGCTGACTCATGTTCTTCCGACATTGCTCATGTCATGTTGAACTATGTCTTTAATAGTCAGCAGGCCTCACGTGAGGTTAGCGTGAAGGTCTCAGAGATATCACATCTCTCAGAGAAGCATTCATAACAGTTAGGAGAGCGGCCGTGAGTCTGCAGGACAATAGCAGCTCTGTTCTGCCTCCCTCTGTCAGCAGCTCTCTTAATTTACAAATACTTGAAGATAGCACACCTAACGAATCCTCCTCAAGCACTTCCACAAATGCTGGAACTCTATAGCCAACATAGCTGCATTTTTATCCCAAGAATGCCTACCGGTATGTCTGTGAGAAAATCTAGAGAGTGTCTAGATGCTTCTAGAGCAGCAAATTAGAAGGATTTCTGAAGATCATGTGACACTGAAGACTGGAGCGATGATGCTGAAAATTCAGCTTTGATCAGAGGAATGAATTAAATTTGAAAATATATTACAGTACAAAACAGTAAATTTAAATTGTATTAATATTTCACAATTTCACTGTTTTTATTGTATTTTTAATTCAATAAATGCAGCTTTGGTGAGCAGAAAAGGCTTCTTTCAGAAACACACTCACACACACAAATCTTTCCAACCATAAATTTTGGGGTTTATAAATATTTAAATAATTGTGGGAGAATAATGAAGACTCTGGGAAGGTCCCGGCCCCCTGAGGCTTTAGGAATCTTATCCAGACTCTGATCTCTCTGTCTGTCGGCTGTGACACACATTAGTGCTGACAAGGGTTCTCCAGCAAACCCCTCTCCAGCCCCAAACCCATGATCTCGTGTGCACACACACACACACGCACACACGCACGCACGCGCGCGCGCGCACACACACACACACACACACAGCTGGGACAGTGCGCCTGCGTGAGAAAACACCAGCATGAAGAGCACACTGCCATCACAATAAGTGCCTAGAATGCCATGCATCTTTTGTCAAATGTTAATTGTTTTCCAAATTTGTGCTGCCCTCGCTGATCGCGAATCATTTGAGTCAGTTCGGGGATCGCAAATCATTTGAATCAGTACGGGAGTTCGGAGTGGCTTCGCGGATCATTTGAATCAGTTCGAGAGTTCGGAGTGTGTTCGCGAATCATTTGAGTCAGTATGGGAGATCGGAGCGGGATCGCGATTCGTTTGAGTCATTTTGGGAGTTCAGAGCGGGTTCGCGAATCATTTGAGTCAGTTTGGGGATCGCAAATAATTTGAATCAGTTCGGGAGTTCGAGCGGGATCGCGAATCGTTTGAGTCAGTTTGGGGATCGCAAATAATTTGAATCAGTTCGGGAGTTCGGAGCAGGTTCGCCAATCATTTGAGTCAGTTTGGGGATCGCAAATCATTTGAATCAGCTCGGGAGTTCGAGCGGGATCGCGAATCATTTGAGTCAGTTCGGGAGTTCGGACCGAGTTCTCGAATCATTTGAGTCAGTTCGGGGATCGCAAATCATTTGAATCAGTTCGGGAGTTCGGAGCGGGTTCTCGAATCATTTGAGTCAGTTTGGGGATTGCAAATCATTTGAATCAGTTCGGGAGTTCGGAGCGGGTTCGCGAATCATTTGAGTCAGTTTGGGGATCGCAAATCATTTGAATCAGTTCGGGAGATTGTTGCGGGTACATCTTTGTGTATACTGTTGATTTAAACACTCAACTTAAACACTCTCTGTACTGTCAGGTATTTTGTCTTATTCTGATGGTGGATTGACAAAAAAAAAAAAAAACTCTAGGATGTGACTATCTGACTTGGGGCGCTTAAGTAGGCTAATTTAAAGTTGAGCTGGAGTGAGTATCTTTCTCTGCTCTTGGTCTAAGCTCAACCTGAATAAACAAATTATGAAAAAAAAAGGTTTAATTCCAAGATAGCATGGAATAGATATTATAACAGCATATTATATAATCTATTCCACGCTGTCTTAAAATTAATTTATTACTTAATTTTCTTAATTAATTTATGCAGTAATTAATCTTACTGCACAAATAATAATACCACATCTAAATGAAAATACACCATTACAAATGTAACTTCTGTATTCAAAATTTTCAAAGTTTGGTAACTTTAATGTTACCAACATTTTTAAAAGTAAAAGCACAAAATATTTCTTAATATTAGCTACTGCATGTGGCATTTTACAGCTAAGATGTTGAAGTTTAGCTGTTTTAACTACTGTAATCATTAAAAATGTAGCAACCTGAATATCACTTCCTAACATCATCCCTAGCAAGTAACTCTTTCTCCTCTCATGTTCCATACTTACTGTATTTTCCGGACTATAAGTTGCACTTTTTTTTCATAATTTGGCAGGTCCTGCGACTTATAGTCAGGTGCGACTTATTTATCCAAATTAATTTGACATGAACCTAGAGAAATGAACTAAGAGAAATGAACTAAGATAAAACATTACCGTCTCCAGCCGCGAGAGGACGCTCTATGCTGCTCAGTGTTCCTGTAGTCTACACTGAAGACATAGAGCGCCCTCTCTGTAGACGATAATGTTTTCTCTTGGTTCTTGGTTCTAAATAAATGCGACTTACAATCCAGTGCGATTTATATGTTTTTTTCCTCGTCATGACGTATTTTTGGACTGATGCGACTTATACTTATGTGCAACTTATAGTCTGAATGAGGTGATGACTGCGTGCTTGGTGGGTGGTGGGCCGGCCTTTCTGTGATTCTCCAGATCACACTGATGGCCAGTTCACCCCTGCTGCCCTGTAGGCGGTCCTGACACATGCCCTCTTTATATATATATATATATATATATATATATATATATATATATACATACAGTATATAGCCATGTGGAAACCTATACCAGCAAACCCCCCCCCCCCCCCCCCCAGGAAAACGTAAAACTATATATTTTAAATGTCTTCATGCTGTAAATAAAGAACGAGTCATTTTACAGAGGAGAGAAATAATTATTTTATTTTTATAAATTGGTTAAATAGACAAAAATGCAACAAAAGAGATACAGAAAGTCTACGATTCATGGATATTGTCTAAATTCTGAATTAGGCCCATCTATTCTTTACAAATGTAGTGATAATTAGGAAGAAAATCATAAAACACATGTGATTACAGCTGAGTTGAATATACATTATATATTGCATAACTGTATACCGCATATTTATTTCATACTGTTCTAATAAAAACTAAAATTTTCAGAAAATAAGAAAGAAAATAAAATATTTTACTAGCTTAATTTCTTTTTAGTCTACTCTGGTCAGAACTGGACGGCCAAGCAAATAAAAAAGACAATAATTGTAATGTGGTTTAGTTAGTTAGTTATGTTTAATAAACAGTCTTAGAAATGAAAACAATTATTATTATTATTCTATATAGAAACTGGGCTGAACTTAAATAACCAAATGAATTGGAATAATAATATATGGTGCTCTATTTGATTGACATTATGTTAAATAAATACTTGTGATTTCTATGGATTTATTAAAGTGATGCAGAAGTTTTGCATGGAATTCAAGCGGAATTCAAATTGGCTTTATAGGTTTCAGTGATTGAAATCAGCAGACGACGGGTCAATGTTTTCACAATCAGATAGTGTATGATTACATAAATAGATTCTTTTCACATGCAAACGCACATGATGTTTGCTTTATCCCGGGGAAAAGGCATCTTAATGCAGCGGCTTTAATGCGTGATGCAATATGAGTAGTGTTAGTATAGTTAACATTTTAACATGCACATAAAAAAGGGAGTTTATCTTCAATGCAGGATAACATTTTCACTTTCACTTTTCCATCTCATGCCACACCAAACAACTCTGACACGTTTCTCTGTGAAAAACAACACAAGTTCCTCCCTCTGGTCATAAACACACGTAGCACTTGCTTAACAGGGAGATCGTTACACTTACTTCTGCTCTCACTAAATGCATGGAGATTCAGATTATAATTTCATAGTTACTTCAAACTTTGGCCTTGCAAATCAGCATAATACCTCCCAACTTTGGTAAATATGTTCTTATGTGCATGGCTGCCAATGGTTTTGGCACAGATGAGCGATCAAAACAAAGGCAGGGTTTTATTTGGCCTTCTCGGGTGCCACAGGGTCCGTTTGCACTCCGGCATCAGAATGGCGTTTTTGGCCCTGTGAGACACACCAACGCATAACGCAACATTAGTGATCCTAACTTAGTAAGAAAGTGTGTGTTTTTTACTGCTCGTCCGTAAGGGTGCCTGAAGCAAAACCTGTTTGACAACTGGGCCTTTATTTGCAAAAGCGGATCTTGCTCCAACACGTCTTCAAAGCACAGCTTTGGTGAATTTGTGTGCTTTATTATCTGAGATCATTTAGCTGTCATCACAATTTTGTCCGAGATACATTAACAGGGATGATCCCGTTTGAAATAACCATAATTGTAGATAGATACAATTTTATTACGTGACAAAAAGTATTTATTTTTTATTTATGAAGAAGTTATATATCGCAACAGAGATTAGAATTACATGTTTAGATGATGAGATTGAGATTTCATGCAATTAAAAGAAAATTACATGCTAAATTGTAGTGTCCTGTTTAATTAAATAATTGTAAATATTTATTCCACTTTATTAAAACGCAACACAAACAAGCTTCTATGGAACAGATCGAATAATCTAGATAGGTTGGTAATTGAGGCCATCTAGTGGTCATACACTGTTAATCTTGATTTTTGTCACCTCATAGATTACTGTTTTCAGATTAATAGCCAGCAATATCGAAATAATCAGGATGGTTAGATGTTGGACAGAATTACGAAATGTTTCTCGACAGCATTAAACTGGGAAACTACATACAACTGAAGAGTTAAACTACACAGATGGTGAATGCTCCCACGGTTGTGTGGGTGGGATCCCTAGCCCTGGAGAATCTCTGGGTTTCTACTTAACCAGGGTTTTGAAGAACAGCTGGAGGGAGTTCCTCTTCTCCAGCTTGCGGGGCATGTTGGGGGAGGCGTTCTCTGTGCTGTCGGCTGATTTGTTGTCCAGGGCCCCTTGCGTTACAGGAGTGGAGGGTCTCGGCTCCTCTTTGGCCTTCGCGGGTGGAGCAGCTTCTGCCACGGGAGGAGCAGCTGGAGTCTCCTTCTTGGACTCTGGTGCCTTGTGTTGAGAGTAACGAATGGCATTTAATGAGATGATACTGTAATATTGATCAAGTAATGCATGCATTGCCTGCATGCCTTAGTGAGTGTAAGAGACTTCTTTTAAAACCACATAACATTTTGTCTCCAAACTTTTGAATGGTAGTACACACACACATACACTAACACACATGCATACACACACTAAATATATTAATATATAAATTCCAAGAAGTAATAAAATAAAGTAAATAGTGAACAAATAAATGAACCCACTTCAGAATCCACTCGAAAAAAAGAAAGAAAGAAAGAAAGAAAGGAAGGAAGGAAGGACAGAATGAAGGAAGGCTATTTAAAAGTAAGTTTGAAGTTTTGAAAGAAAAGAAAGAAAGAAAGAAAGAAAAGGAAGGACGGAATGAATGAAGGAATTAATGAAGGAAGGCTTTTTAAAAGTAAGTTTGAAGTTTTGAATTTTTAAAGTTTTGAAATTTTGAAAGAAAGAAAGAAAGAAAGAAAAAGAAAAAGAAAAAGAAAGAAATTGAGTTTAAAAGAAAATTTGAAATATAAGAAATGTAAGGGTGAAGGATTTTTATTGAAAATTAATTTTTCAGAAAACAAAGGCCATATTACACTGCTGAAATATTAAGTTGGTTAATAGCTGTGATACTGCAGATATGTTTTGACTCAGTTGAACTTGTCAGAGAACAGCTGTGAGATTGAGAAGAGTGAAATCAGTGAGTCTGGTTAATGCAGAAGGGGCCTGATCTAGCGGCGTTTACCGCTGCAGCAGACATGAGGGAGATGCTGGCGGCAGCGCTGGACGCCGCGGCCTGGATCCTGCTGCTCACCTGGCCGAGCAGAACCTCGAATTCACACACAGCTGTTACTGCATGCACTAACACATCTGATACACTCACACACCTGCACTCCATGCATCCCTTCTTTACCTTGGGTTTGAACATTTTTCCAAAAGTGGATTTCTTCTCAGTTTTCTTCTCCTCTGTTTTTGGCGCTGGAGGTTCTTCAGGTTTGGCTGTGGCCTCAAGAGTGCTGGTCTTAGACGCGTCGACCTGATGTGTCAGAGGAAGATCAGAGAAGACTGTTTTATATACAGCAAATGAAAAGAACAGTGAGAGGATTCAAGAAGATGGTCAAATGATTGTGTGAAAGCTTATGACTGAATCATCAATAGAGTGACTAAAACAGATAAGCTTAATAACTGACTACTTTTCTTTTGGCACATTCCAACATTAGTGTACAAAATAGTACAAAATTAAAAGAAAAGGGAAAAAATTAAATACAATTTTGTTAACTGGGTTGCATATATATATATATATACACACACACATATATATATATATATATATATATATATATATATATATATATATATATATATATATATATATATATATATATATATATATATATATATATATATATATATATATATATATATATATATATATATATATATATGCCCTAAGACTGGCAAGAGTGGCTTCCAAATCGACTATACTCCTATTTTTGGATCTGCTTTTGACATGGTTAACCACCAGATCTTCCTGTCAACTCTATTGGCAAAGGGCATCTCGGGAACTGCACTCCAGTAGTTTGAGCCTAATCTCTCAGATAGGTCCTTCAAGGTATCTTGGAGAGGTGAGGTGTCCAAGTCGCAACATCTAACATCTGGGGTGCCTCAGGGCTCAGTTCTTGGACCACTTCTCTTCTCTGTCTACATGGCATCATAAGGCACATTCAGAAACATGGCTTTTCATATCACTGCTATGCAGATGACACTCAACTCCTCCTCTCATTCCATCCTGATATCTTTCATCCGAAGATAGCTGCTCGCATCTCCGCTTGTCTAACAGACATTTCTTGCCATCACCTTCAACTCAGCCTTGTGGTTCCATCAAACCCATTGTTTCATCAGTTTCCCCATCCAGTTAGACACATCAACCATAACTTCTTCAAAAACAGCAAGAAACCTTGGAGTTGTGATTTATAATCAGCTGACTTTCTCAGACCACATTGCTAAAACTGTCCGGTCCTACAGATTTGCTTCATCAAGAAAATTCTATTATTTTTGTATTCTATCTATTTTTCTTTTTATTTATTATACAATTAACATAAAAGCATAAAAGTTCAACACTAACACTAGCTTGCTCTGTTCTTTTTCTATTCTGTCCGTTTTCTTTTGATTAATTATATATATATAAAAAAAAAATAAAAAAAAACATTAGCAACCCAGTTAACAAACTTTAAATAAAATAAATTTAAATAAATTGTTAAATTGCATGAAAACCAATAGGGCAATGTTTTTTTTATAAAAATGTAATAATTATAATAATAATATTTTTTTAATATATATATATACACATTTTTATGGCCAAAATACAATATATTTCATTTCAAGCTTTTACCAACCTTTTAACCAAAATATATTTCTTAATGTTTTACAGGGGCAAGAAAATTAATTTCCAGTCTTACAGTAGCCTACATTTAAGCTAAATACAAAATACAGATGGCCTATTAGTGATAAAAAGAAGATTTAAAGTGATTTAATAATGTTTAATATTTTTATAGATTGCAAAATTTGCATTTTTGGAAGCACTTTAAATTATGTCCCTCACTGATTTTTATTTAAACAAGTAATATTTTTCCAAACATTATAGACAACAAATCAAGTGTTTCTTTAAACGATATATAGATGGTAAAATATATTTTTAAATGCTTTCTAAATATATATTTATACAAGTAAAATATAAAAAAAAATTGTAGAAAATATATTTACAGAAATATACTTGATAATCGTTTTTTATTTATTTATTTATTTTTATTTTTTGCTGTAAGGGAAACTAAATAGATTAATTTATTAATTTATTTTTTATTTTTATTTATTTGTTTGGTTGTTTTTTATTAATTAATTAATTAATTTATTATTATTATTATTATTATTATTATTATTATTATTATTATTATTATTATTTTAATCAAAGATAGGTAACAGGGTTGAAGACAAGTCTATTTTTTTATATTTTGGGACCAAATGTTGGTTTATAGTTACTAATATTATTATATGTCCCATAAACCTATTTTGGTAACAGGCTTGAATGGCTGATTTTGATGAATACAACCAAAACTATAATTTGTGTAAACATTGATTGAAAATATTTGTTTCGGTCAATGTTTGGTCACTTTTATATAATTTAAAATATAAAATATGTAAGAAAAAAAGAAGAAGAAAAAAAGCACAACATTAGATAAAATCTTCACATGCTAGTAATGCAACACTGTATACCCATAGAAAGTGCCAAGTACAAAAGTGTAAATATGAGATGAATGATTTTATTTAGGAAGACAGTCCCACCACCGTGCAAAGAAACAATCGATCAGCTAAATGTATTTACCTGCACCTCAACCGGCTTTTTCTCTTCCACCACAACAGGCTGCAGGCAAGCACATATTGGTATTAATTTTTACAATAATCTACAATTCCTATACACCAGCCGTTTATCCTAGCAGGGACAAACACTGAGTCACTGGTTACGCCAAGTCTTACAAGAGCCGCTGGATAAATCTGATGTCAGTTATGAAGTGGTGGAGTGGAGAGTCACATGGTTTAGTTTCGGATGTTGTGACATGAGGTAATGGCTGCTGTCAACATGATGTCACCATAATGGACCTTCACTGATTCATTCATTATTTACAATGAGTTTTTTCCACTAATTGAATAGCATAATGTATCTTGCCTGTGTGGGAAAACATTGCAAACACATCTTCTACCTTTGGATATTATGCATTATAACCAGAGCCTAAAATGAACACTCGCCACATGCCAAATGTGAGTAAAGATCAGCATTGATATATATGAAACTGTGTTACACACCGGTTGGCTGGTAACTTTTTTTTATAAATTCTTACAATGTCAGAGAATGCTACATGGTTTAAGGTGATAACTAAATTGCAAAGAGTGTGCTGAACATATAGACCCCTTAATCGCCTCCGTCACTGTGACATCACCGCTCTAGCTGGAGGCAAAACATAAGACAGAACTCATTGCAGGTGCGATATAAGTTTGAGGTTTTGACTTTAAAATGTCTTCTTGTTGGGTTTTTGGCCACCAGAATAGAAGGAACAGCACTTTTGTTTCAAAATTAAAGTTTTACCAGATCCTGGCAGACAGTCCTTCACAGAAATCAAGAAGACAATTGTGGTTGAATGTAATACGGCGTACAGACTGGACGGAGATGATCATAAATAATGCTCGTGTTTGCAGTGCACACTTCATATCAGATAATATAATCTATGCATATGAACTGGTGTGTTGGTTTTATCTAGTAAATCAGCAAGTTTCTGTTTTATAGGTGAAAAGTCGCCAACCTTCAGCGCACTAGCTAGTTTAAATGTTAAACAAACATACAGCAATAGATGTGTGTGCCATCCTTTGAATGGTCTCTTAATTAAAATAATACACATTGCTAATCATAGTTAGCCCAGCGATAGGTTACATTAGAAAATAAGCCTTGACGAAATTCCCCATACCACCCAAAAGTAATTCATATGGCCGTATGGCATACGGGTCAGGTAGCCTGCTTCCATCTGCGAGAGTTAATAAAAATAAAAAATGCTGTCACGGTCCCGCAGAGTCAGGGACTGTACATATTCGGACAGTTCCGAACCTTCTTCTGCATCCATGTTTAATAAATCCCTCCTAAAACGTGCTAGCTTACGCTTGTCAACATTGCGTCCGCGCTAAGCCCCGCCCACCCGGAGACGCTGGAATGTTTACAAACTTTTAAGGGGTTTATATATAATCTATATAATCTGATAAATAAGAACTTCTTTCACAGTTTTCAGTAAATGCTGCTCCACCTGAACTGTGAGCTGGAGTTGCATAATTAATGCAACATGCGCCAATCATCACTTATACCATTATTATGTAGTGGTATTATTATTTACTTATTATGTTATTATTAATTATAAAGAGAAACTTTTCAATTCAACCGCATTACAGTAATATTTTTTTTATTGATTTATTTACTTTTTTAAATTTGATTAACTACTATTACTACTACTACTACTACTACTACTAATTATTATTTTTTTATTACTATTATTATGAAATTAATTATACAAATTAAATAAATGTTGAAATAAATAAACACTATTATTATGAAATACTCAATAAAATTATAGTGATATTTATTGATTGATTTGTTAACTTTTTATAAATGGATTAAATATAATAATAATTATAATAATTATCATATACAATCAGATTACCATGAAATATTTCACAATTCAGTGGTATTTCTTTAGTGATTTGTTTTTATACTTTGATTAAATAAAAGTAATAATAACAATACTAATCAAAATATTTTTATGAAATATTTTACAATTGAAAAAAAAATATAGCGATATTTTAATTGATTTAATTTTATAATTTGATTATTTGATTATTATTATTATTATTATTATTATTAATAATAATAATAATAATAATAATTATTATTATTATTATTATTATTATTATTATTATTATTATTATTATTATAGCTATACGATGTTTCCCCAATTTGATCAACTGTTTTTTTTTTTTTTTTTTTTTTTTTTTTTTTATGAAATAATGCACATACAGTTTTATGGCTGGTAAATATATATATATATATATATATATATATATATATATATATATATATATATATATATATATATATATATATATATATATATATATATATATATATTCAGTAAATTCTGGCGTTGGCAGGTGTGGCAAAATGTTAGATTTAGGCTCTGATTCCAGCTCTCTCACACAAAAGGAAAAACAACAGTAGCTCTTTATACTGTATTAATTTGCACGTCTGGAGTTAACAGCAATGGGTCAGTTCTGTTAATATCAGAAGAGCCTGTGCTTGTTCTCATTTACCACTCCTGATGTCTTAGCTCTGGCTCCACTGCTTGTCGCCGCCTGAACTTTTGACACCACCTTGCCTAGCAACACCTCAAATTCACATTACTCTGTTATAGTGTGCCACATACGCTTTGACATGTATTATAAGAGTCCAAAGCTCACCCCAGAACCAGACAGGAAGACTTTATTAATATGGTTTATTGTTACTGCTGTCAGGTTGGAGCTTACCTTTGAACGGAAGAGTTTGCTTAATGCACTGTCTTTAGTTTTGCTCTTGGCAGATCCCTCTGCTTTTGTTGCAGCTGCTGTTGCTGCTTTTGTTGCAGATGTTTCCTCTTTCTTCACCGCCGGCTCTGCTTTGCTTTCCATCTTCGGTGGTGCTGGGGGAGGAGGAGGAGGTGCCTTGGGTGCTTCCTGTACCTTAGAAAAGAGTGCCGTTTGGTTTATTTTGTGCATAAAACAGCAGTTTGCTATACATTTTCATTCTTTTATAATGCTTTATTGTCAACAAAAGCTTAAGGTGTTTGCGAAAATATGATTATAAAAATGATACAAAAAGGTGGAAATATTATAAAAGCAATGAAATATGTGATGTAAATGCAATGGCTCACATTTGTTGATGGTGCTGGTGGGGTCTCTTTCTGTGACTGAATAATAAAAATGAGGACAATAAATATTATTTAATCTATTTAATATATATATATATATATATATATATATATATATATATATATATATATATATATATATATATATATATATATATATATATATATATATATATAATACCCCCCCCCCAAAAAAAAATAATCTTAGCTTGAACTATTTATTTATTTAGTCATAAATCTATAAATGCATAAAACTAATAAAAATCATAAATGCATAAATAAATAAAGCATGCTTACATAAATAAGTAAATTATTTAAAAACATTTTATTTCTACATTTTCTATTTATTTATAAATTCATAATTCATTAATAAATTAACCACCCGCAGAAAAATAAATAAATGTATTTTATATTTATTTTATGCATTTATTTATACATTTATAAATAATGCATGCTTAGATAAATAAACAATTTAATAAAATAATACATTTTGTCTTTATTTTATATTTATTTATTAATACATTTATAAAGCATGCTTAAATAAATAATGCATCCTTAGCGAGATTATAAATAATAAATAAATAAATAAAACCTTGATAAGTCAATACAATTTGCATTTATTAATAAAGCATTCTTTAATGAATGGAAGAATGAACGAATGAATGAATGAATGAATGTATTTAGGGAGTCATATAAAAAAAAAAATCAGCCCTAAAATAATTATGAAAAACAATTTCCAGAAATCAAAAACTTATATTAGAATATATTTATATTGTAATATTAAATAATATTAATACAATCATTTAATTTCTTAAAAATGATAATATAATATATTATAATGCAATGTCTCATGAATATGAATGAGTAATGCTGTGACAGTCAATGTTTTATTACCTGCTCTTTTGAAGCATCTGGAGTGGCTTTGGCTTCTTTGCTTGTTTTGGTGGGAGTCACCTTCGCATGCAGAAAAGAGAGCGGAGACACGTAAACATTAGAGTGACTGTGAAACACCATCAGAGTGGCGTGTTTAAGCATATACTGCTCCTTCAGGTACTCCATGACTCCAAACCGGGCCTAGACATCAAAGATTGAGATATCAAAAATATAATGTGCATCTGTCAAACCCAGACGCAGTTCAGCCGAGCTGGCTTTGCCACCGGCACACAAAGAGCTCGCTGGCAGGGGCCGATCCCAGCATGTTTCTGGTGTTGAGTCAGTCATTGTCCTCTGGAGATGGCGTAGGCCTTCCCGTGCTTTATCACAACTCCAAACGCACAGGCCTCCCTTGTGAGCTCACATTATGCAGCAAACAAAAGCCTGCCACAGTCTGACATGTCCAAAGGATTGATTTAGCAGATTAAAGACGCAGTGTAAAAAACACCACAATGATGGAGTAAAAATGCATCATTGTAGTCTGGCGCAACAAGTCTAGATTGTTCGGTTATAGACAAATGCACACTTGTTATGCTCATAAATCATATTCCATGAACACTGCATGGTTAAGTTTCTCACTAATATTGCAGTTGATCATTGTAGTTTAGTTTAAAACACCAACGAGTTCATGCATTTCAGTGCCATTCACTCTCACTTGAAAGAGAATTAGAACTGCATTCAAAAGTATTTAAAGAAACAATGCAATTAAAATTTACTTACAAATGTTTTGAAAAAGTTCATAACTGTCTTTTCTGCTGCTTTGACCTCCTCTGATGGGTTGTTTTCTTCTGCGGCTTCCACAGGACTGGGTTCGAGAGCTTCAGCCTCCGGCTCCGGCTCTGGCTCTGGCTCAGGCTCTGCGCTGCTCTTTATGTCCACTGGATCCTATAGACAAATCCAGAGAATTAGCCCTTGGGAATGTGTTACAACCCTTTACAGCTGATGTGCAATAGATGCATTGAAATAGGGGCACAATTCCATCCATGCCTCTGCCTACTCCAGCCAGCGGCAACAATCATCCTTTTATTAACGCCTGTTTCCCCCCCTCACTCATTGATATTCAGCAATGTGCTGGACTTCACGTCTGCGTGTGCTTTATCTGAGAGTAAAATCGGTCATATTTAGATTATACAGTATGTGTTTTGCTTGTTATATTTTAGTGGAAATCAGTTATGTCGAACATATGACAGATGTAACTCCACAACAGCTGGTTGGTGATGACTGGTGTACAGTTACAGGAGCCGTTCACTAGTTGTTAGATATTATTTGCCTTTCATGCAAATGTAAAATACACAAGGAAAAGACAAAACAAACATGTCTGAGACAGATGAACTACCAGTGAAATGTGTGGAATAATATATGTATATATATATATATATATCCCTCACATTTCAACAATCATATTGGTATAACTTCTCAAGGGACAATACTATAGAAATTAAACTTGGATATATTTTAGAGTAGTCAGTGTGTTGCTTGTATAGCAGTATAGATTTACTATCCTCTGAAAATAATTTAATATACAGCCATTACTGTGAATATAGCTGGCAACAGGAGTGAATGCACCTAAGTGAACATGTCAAAACTGTGTCCAAAGTGTCAGTATTTTGTGTGAGCACCATTGTTTTCCGCTCAGTAGAGTTCAGGAGACATACTTGGCCACGCCATCACCTTCACCTTCTGAGACAACTGTCGCCTCTGGCTTACTTAGTTGAGGTCACTTCATCTACAGCGATATCATTGACTTGATTGCAAATAAATGCACAGACACTATTTAACTGAACAGAGATGACATCACTGAATTCAATGATGAACTGCCTTTAACCATCATTTTGCATTATTGACACACTGTTTTCCAAATGAATGTTGTTCAGTTGCTTTGACGAAATGTATTTTGTTTAAAGCATTATATAAATAAAGGTGACTTGACTTGACTTGACTTTCAGCTTTTCTCAGAAAGGCAATTGTCATCTTGGCAGTGTTTGGGGTCATCAAAACTGCCGTCCTGCCCAGTTTCTGAAGGGAGGGCATCATGTTCTGCTTCAGAATGTCACAGAACATTCTTATGATCCAGCTTCAGAAGAGGCTTCCTTCTGGGACGACGGCCATGCAATCTGACTTGTAGTGTGTGGCCTATTGTCAGAGCACTGACAAGCTGACCGTCCACTTCTGCAACCTCTAAAGCCATGCTAGCAGCACTCATGCATCTGTTTTTTGAAGCCAGCTTCTGCACCTTGATGCACAGCACAAGGACTCGACTTCTTTGATCGACCCTTGCGAGGTCTGTTCCAAATGGAGCCCAACTTGGAAAACTCTGTATGACGCTGGCCACTGTACTGTAACTCAGTTTCAGGATGTTACCGATCTTCCTATAGCCTTGGCCATCTTTGTGGTGAGCAACCTTTCTAACTCTCAACTCCTAAGAGAGTTCCTTGCGAACCATGAGGAGCCATGTTGAGCATCCAGTGGTCCGTATGAGAGAACTGTACTCAAAGCAACAAATCTTAACTGCTCTGATACAAGACACACCAATTTGTATGCTCCTGTCAATCAGACAAAAACATGAACATGATGAACAGGACATGCAGCTTTGTTGTCACTTAGGGTGTTTTTTTCTTTAATAATGGCTGTATGTTAAGTTATTTTCAAAGGATAGTAAATATATACTGCTATACAAGCAGCACATTGACTACTCCAAAAGATATCCAAGTTTCATGTCTATAGTATTGTCCCTTGAGAAGATATACTAAAATGGTTGCTGAAATGTGAGAGATGTAATCATTTTTCTGAGATACTGTATATGTGTGCGTGTGTATATATATTATCAATGTTGAAATGTTTTTGTGGAGACCATTACACATTTTGTATATCTGTTTTATATATACCATTCAAAAGTTTAATTCAAAAGTAACATTAAAATAATATGAATAATAATACAATTTTAGAAAGGCCACAGAATATTGATCAAAGTTGACAGCAAAGACATTTATAATGTTAAAAGGATTTTTTTTTTTCAAATAAATGCTGTTCATTGAACTCTATTATCATCAAAAAATCCTATACTGTATTTTTGTTTCCATACAAATATTAGGCAGCAAAAATAATTTTCAACATTGATAATAATCCATTATTAATAACTGAGCACCAATAATAATTGACATTAATAAAGAACGTTAGAATGAAAAAAAATTAACATATTCAAAAACAAAACAGTTATTTTAAATTGTAACAATGTATCACAATATTACTGTTTACACTGTATTTTTTGGGTTAACTATTTCAAAGACTTAAATACATCTTAATTATTTCAAACTTTTGATTGGTAGTGTACAGTAAATAGAGACAAAACCTTTATGGTTTTTGATTCAATGTCATCTTCAGGAATAAATCTGATCGTTGATGTAAATTTATGTTAATTGATGACAAGCATCTTGAGGAAAGGAGTTACTAGTACATCTGAATCTTGATTGAATCGCATGCGTTGAGGTCGTCCACGCTGTGGCTTTCTCGTCGAACGATCGACGGTATTTGAACTGACTTTATTCAGACATGTGAGCTCATCTGGACAAAGCTCAATCGTGACGTGAACACTGCTTTTATCAACATATACATCGATACTGAACACCTTGTAAGAAGCATCTTCAAAAACCTTAGTGCACACAGACCTCAGCTGGGAATGCAATTGAGAAGAGTCTGCTAAATTACATTTACTTCTAGTGAGCACAGGTTCTTCAAAACTCCCGGAGATGTTCACTGGTTCCTCAAGGATCTCCCAGCTCTCCTCATCTACAGCCACTGATCCACTCGCGGCTTCTTCTTTAGCAATCAGCACTGGTTTCACAGAGGTTGTCAATGGTCCCTGTGCAGTGAGCAATGTCTTCTTGAACTTGTTCCTTTTAAGTTCTTCTACAACAAGGCTTTCCTGTTCCTGAGTGACCTGCATGATTTCTGCAAGTTCTTCAGCAACTAGCGATGGCTCTTCAGATCCAATGACTGGTTCCTCAACACGAGACAAGACCTCAGTGGTATCAACTGCTTCATCAGCTACTTTCGTCAGGTTTTTGGAAATAGATGCAAGCTCTTGTTTGGTTCCATTTGGTTCGCTTTCACGTGCTTGTTCCTTTTCATCCAATATTATGTTTTCAACAAGTTGTTTCAGTTCTTTGTCTTCTTTCAAGGCATTGTCATCCTCCTCAGTCTTAGGTTCTGTATCTGCAGACTTTGGATATCGTGTATGTATCTCATTGGCTCTTCTTTGAACTGGCTCTTCTGTTATTGGTTTATCTACAACAGATACTGGTTCTTGTGTGGCATGCAAATCTGAGAGGATCTCATCTGTTTTCGAGCAATTCTTTGTCAAACCTGAACTTACGGGTTGCGCGGGAATGGCGTCAACCAATTGCAATTTGATCTGCTCTGCGACTTGCTCAAGAATCTCCTTTTGGTCTGCATTAATGAAGACTTTATCCTTTTGGAATGAGAAATTGGTCACAGTCAGAGTGCAATAAAAAAATTTGCGATTTACTTGGATTTGTTGTTGCCTGGTAGATGGTCGGCAGAAAACTTCCTGCTTTATGATGAATGTGCTTTTTTATATAATACATTTTCCAGTGTCAAATAATGTTTCTATCCACACTAATAGCAAAAAAAAAAACTGTGCAATGTGACGAATCATAGCTAATTACTAATATTTGATGTTTAAAATGCAGCCCCGGTTCACTGTGGACGAAGCTACCAGAAAAATCTGGAGACTGGGAAACAGTTCAATAAAAAAATAAAATAATGAAAATTTGTTGAAGCTTTATTCACTCTCAGGCCATCCAAGATTTAGATGAGTTTGTTCCTTCACCAGAACAGATTTGGAGAAATGTACCATTGCGTCACAAGTTCACCCATGGATGCTCTGCAGTGAATGGGTGCCGTCAAAACGAGAGTCCAAACAGCTGATCACACTCATCCACAAGTTTATAATCCATAATAACGATTCCCTAGTGAAGAAGTTCATCCGCTGTTGTCCATTCATATCAAAATTCACCCACACATTAGGCTTTTTGGACTGTTTTTGGCTTGTAAACTATGCTCGATCTGTGCATATTTTTCTCCTGATTCAGAAAATATAATTTTTTTACTGGAGAAAGCATTATTATGGATAGAGGAGCAACAATTTAAAAACATTTCATTGATGTTTTATGTGTTTTAGGTCTTGATTGATTTGTTTCTTGCAAACAAGCAGCTTTTCACTTCATAAAATGTTAACTGATGGACTGGACTGGACTGGAGTGGTGTGGATGTTTTAATCAGCTGTTAAGACTCTTATTCTGATGGCACCCATTCACTGCAGAGGATCCATTAGTGATGCAATGCTAAATTTCTCCTGTTCTGATGACGAAACAAACTCATCTACATTTAAGGGAGAGTACATTTTCATTTTTGCAACTTCTACTTACAGTTTGCATGTTGATTTTGAGATCCACCGCTTTGGCCGGTGCATCAACTGAATCGTTGTTTTCTGCTGCAGGTTTCACAGGTTCGCTCTTCTTTTTGAACATTTTACCGAGGAAGTTGGACACCTCATCTCCACTGGGCTTTGGGGCTTTTTTGGGTGGCTCTGCTTCTGTTGAGACTGTCGTTTTTTGTTCAGGGGTCGCATCCACATGTGCGGTTCCATTGGCTTTACTGCTGTCTACCTCCTCTTTTTCTGGTGGTTTGGGTTCATTTGTGACAGGCGCTGGCAGGGTTTCACTCTTTTGCTCCACTGCTTCTTTTTTGCTTGTTTCTAGACCAAAAACATGAAAGAAACAATGTATGCAGTGTACAGGGACACATAATATCTATTGCCTTCAGTTATCAATATGATAATCATTTTGACCAGTCATAAATTACAATACACACCCACTTCTTATACACACTTGACATTTCAAAGGACATTTGAGGTTACAGCCAAAATAATGCAAGAGCACATATATATTTAACAAGATGCATTTGCATTCTAGCTTAAAGTGGGTTTCAGGTCTGTTTCTATGTGCATTGCTTTCGTTCTCTCATAAAATGTGCATGAACAAAAGCATGCATCTGTATCTTCTATAAAGGCTTTGTGAAAGTGTTAGCAATAACAAACTAGCAATGCACACAAAATGCTAATTAAACATTGCTTTATCCACTATGCATCCTACTACAACACCCATAGTTTATACAGAGCTTTGAGTCATGTTCTTGATTGTTGGTTGAGTTCCTGAGCTAATCTAAACAATGTAAACGCCTGTCTGTTTAGCTTTAAGTAGCTTCTGTAGATCCTTACATTGAAATTATGTGAGAAGATACATTTAGTCACATGAACAGAAATGTGCTGTATTTCAGATACATACCAGGGTCAGTTTCATCTTGAGCTGGTACTGCATGTCCATTCAGCTCCCCATTTTGGGCTTTCTTCTCAGCATTTGCCTGGTGAATGATATTAGTTAGTTTCATGATCTTTTTTTTATAAATATATAGTTTAATTGAGATTCTATTATGGTATATATTTTATTTTGTATTTTCCATTGTATTTATTTATTTATTTTACGTCTGTAAAATTTTTCTTAATTATTATTTTAGTTTCAGTTAGAAAATTAGATTTTAGAATTTTATTTGAATTAAATTTAGTTTTAAATTTAGAATTAAGTTTATGTTTTTCTTTTTTTTTCTTTTTAATTTTATAGATTTTTATGGTTTTAATTTAGTTAATTAAAATAACCCTGGTTTAAATAGGCAAAATTGTCTGAGAATTATAATAATTTATATAAATGTATAATGCATAATGTATAATAATTTATAATCTGCCTTTTCTGAATGGAGAATATACACAAATATCTACCAAAACAAACACATAGCTGACATAAAATCAGTTGTTATACATTAAAAACTATCGTCTACAACTTATTTCAACAAAATATGATAAAATATCACTAAATACTATATTTGTACATTTAACAACTGTATTCGTGATGTTGCTAAAATGCTGATAAAAAAAATGTAATGCTGCAAAATAAACATACATTTTTCTTCTTGTATATTTCACTGAAAAACAGAGATGTTGCATAAAGCTTGTTAATATAAAACAATTTTTTTAAATCACCTTCTGAGGTTTATTCTGTGTTGACTGCTCGTTTCCCATGGTCGCTTCAAGTCAGCAACTAAATATCAGGACTGACAGTGAAAATAGTTATTAAACATATACATGATGAAAATATCCACACATCCTTTTTCATGCATCTGAGTTAAGAGTTAAACTGAATCATATCACAAGTCCTAATAAGAAACGGTACAGATCGCTGCAGGGTGGAGTGCCTCATGACCTGTTTTTGTAAAGGCTATAGGTTCAATCCCATGCAAGCTTGATAATTAGAAACACTAAATACTATTTATGATTACTATATATCTAACACATATACTGCATATACTGATTTAATAAAAAATACTTCAATTAATAAAAAAAATTTATTTACCTTTCCACTGTCTTGTGCCCAAAAATGACAATTCAGTCAGTGTACAGTTTCCAAAGCTCGATTAAAGTAATCTCCAGCAGTCTGCTGTCTGTCAGCCCGCGTGTGTACACATATACCTGTCCTAAGAGAGGGTGGGGCTCCAAACGTATTACCTTAAGATACTTGTGAGACAAAACTGTGGCCTGTGAACCTATTAGCACTGATGAACTCGTGATCATGTCCTATTGTTTCTCACTGATGAGCTATTCCACCTAAATAACGGTGACATGGTTATCACATACAGTACATCAAAGATAAGACATCAGACGTCTCGTCTCGTCTCTTCACTCAAAGCACTGAACCGGCGAGAGCGTCAGGCTGATCTGAGAACAGCTCTCGCGGGGCACAGCCTGTTTTGTAGGTGTGGTTGAGCCCAAACAGGATGTGTGTAGAGGATATAAGTTTATTTGCGCAGTATGACTCCCATCCAGGGCTTGAGTACAGAGAACATGACATCAGGCTTACCAGCCTAAGCCTTTATTTATTTAATGATTGCTCGCCTGCAGAATACATGGGAAGAAACATAAAAAAACACTTAATTGTAGGAGTTATGTTGTTCTTTTGAAGTTTCCATTCATCAAAGGTTCCTGAAAATCCACAAAAATATGAAGCAGCACAATGGTTTTCAACATGGTTAATAATGAGGAATGCTTCTTCATCATACTAGAATGATTTCTGAAGGGTCATGTGACACTGAAGACTGGAGGAATGATGCTGGAAATAAATAATAAGAATAAATTACATATTCAAATAAAGAAGAGTTAAATTATATTGTAATAATATTCACAATTTAACTGTTAATCAAATAAATGCAGCCTTGGTGAGCATGAAAAAGGGTTTAAAAAGTACTGTAAATTGAGATTATTTCAAAGAGAATCTTGTGCTTTAACTGAAGTAAGAAAAATCCCCAAAATTGTTTACTTTAATGCTTAAATTAGATTTTTACTCATATTCTGAGTTATATTTTATTTTTCTTATATCCATTTCTATTTTAGTCAAATCATTAGTAATTTTATTTTGTGTTTTTGTCATTGTGATTTTTTTTTTTTTTTAATTGAAGTAAAAGTAATAGTAACAAAAAAAGCTTTATATTTTATTTTAATTTAGTCAACCTTTCTTTCTTTCTTTTTTACTTTCTATCTTTCTTTCTTTATTTAGTGAAACGGTTTTAGGGGTTTCTTTTAGCACAAAACCACTGCTTTGGACTTAACTGAAGATACATTGACCAGACGATCTGATCTTTCCAGCCTGTTAAACTCATCAGTTTAAGCTCATCATCCAACATTTTTGTTGATGTGTTTGGGCATCGTGATGAACCCTGGTTTTGATCAGTGGCTCCAGATTGGCTCCAGATCAGTTTTTTCTCTTTAAAATAAATTCTAAAGCATACCATCTAAATACAAAGTATTTGTACAACAGACTGCTGTACACTACAGTTGCTCATGTTCAATAACATGGAAATATTTCGACTTCTAAAGCAAGTATTGACATATGAGATACACTGCAATTAATTTGATTAATTAATCAGATAATTGTATAATAATTGTCAAATATAGGAATAATGATATAGAAAGTACATACAAATCTTGACAAGATAAAAAATACTATCACTGAAGGAGAAAAAACAGACAACAAATGTAGTTAGGCTTACATAAAGTTGATTGTTATCTTGTGATGTGATTAAATACATGTCATTGTGAACCCTATATTCCTGGCATGCTTTTTCTAGATTGTTTTAGCATAAATGATTCATCTAATTGACCTTTATGATATTTTCTCAACATAATACAATTCTTTACATGCATTATGCACAACATGCTAAAATACAGTCTAAACACATGCAAAGTCAGGCCATTTCAGTCATTCTCCATTCCCATTAAATGCAGCTATTCAATTGACACATGTATATTTGTCCTAAGGAATCCTCTCGCTTTGCCAGACTGTACCGTAAACTCTTTATTATCTTATTAAATGTCAACCAACACTCTACAGCACGCTGCATTTTCCTCTTCAACAGAAAGCATGACAAGGAACAAAGGAGCAGATCAGCCGAGGGTGAGATTTTGTCATGTAAGCGGCGTTCATGGATACAGAGTCACATTGTAAATGTACACACTGGGGGCGAACAGCAAATTCCTTCGTGGCCACTGTGAACTTGATCTGCCACCATGAAAGGAATTCTTGCAACATGCTAAAAACCTTGAAAAACCTCAAAGGCATTCCGCTAAATCATCCAAGCGAAGCAGATTTTCATTAAGATATAAGGCCGTACCGAATTCAGACATGTTTTCACTTTTATCGAATTAATATTTGTCATCGAGAATCAAATATACACATGTAAATTAATGACAGCTATTAAAAACAAACATATATGAATAGCCATGTTGAGAAAAATTGAGGAAATTGGATATCATCCCAATATTTGTCTTTGGGTGGAACGCTGTTTACAAAGAGGATGTTTAAGAAACTAGCACTAGCAACCACAGTGAGTTTGTTCAGCTGTCATTATGTTAACTAAATATTCAAGAGCTCGTGTGTTCTGTGGCTCGACTTAACAGGAGCACATTGGGATCATGTGGCTATTCTGAAGCTGAAAGAGAGAAAGATTCATTTCTTAAAGACATTTTGAAATGTCTTTAAGTTCGGTTTTTCTACTTAACAATACAAAGATTGAATTGAAAAAGAAAATGCATCGGGAAAAAAGCACATAATTTATCACACATGCATTTGAAAATGACAAAAAAAAATACAATGTGGACCATCAAAATAAGTACAGTAAAGATGGAGTTTATCAAGACAAGAGCAAAGCTGAATGGAAGTATCTGGGTTCTTCTTCATATGGCCACTTTTTTAGAAAGTAAAAAAGTAGGCCTACAACAAGTTGTGAAACATGTCATTTTTGAGATGCTTATTTATTTATTTATGTATTTATTTGTAGTTCTTTGAAAAGGCTATATCGACAGGTATAAAGGTGGAAAATGGAAATCAACACCTGGGACAAGAAAAAAAGAAAAGGCTACTGGTTCAATTTCACTGTTCTACTGTATGTATATATCACTGTATGTACATATATATACATATACATATACATATACATATACATATATACATATATATATATATATATATATATATATATATATATATATATATATATATATATATTTATATAAAACGAACAGTGCCACAAATCCATTTTTTTGAGTGTGGTGTGATCTTGTGACAAGAACAAGAGGTGACTTCCATGTGGAGAAGGTATGGAGAGATGATGAACTGGTCACAGAGATCACAGCTAAAGTTGTTTAATTCTACTTTGACATATACATTAAGTTTTTGCTAGGAAGAAAATAGGCATGAAAAATTTACCAACAAATGATGTTCCTGTTCTATAGTGAATGTAGTTCTATAGTGTTCTATTACAAGAAAAAACAGTTACCCCAATAAGTCATGCTTCAATTAATTATATTTTATTGTTATTTATGTTATATTGTTGCCACATACCTACCCCAAACTGGAAAGATAAGTCAGGAGGGGTTGGTGATTTCTGGTGTGTTCAGAATCTGAAACGATATTGCAGATCATAAGTAAAAGTAAAGAGTTAGATTTTTATTTAAAAAAAAAAATCTGACTTAAAATTTCCCCCTAAAATCTAAGCATTAACTTCAGCAAAAAAAAAAAATCACACTGAGAAATATGTGAAAGATTATATGTATAATGTTGGTTAAAACCCTGGCTGAGAAGGTAACAAAAGATTAAACTTACTGGAAGATAGCAAAATGTGCTTATCACAAAGCAGACAAGTTACTAGCAGGTGAAGAGAAGCATGGTGTCACTAGCAGGTGAGGAGGAGCATGATGTCACTAGCATGTGAGTAGATGATGCTGATGTCACTAGCAAGTGAGTAGATGATGCTGATGTCACTAGCATGTGTGTAGACGATGCTGATGTCACTAGCAGGTGTGTAGATGATGCTGATGTCACTAGCAGGTGTGTAGATGATGCTGATGTCACTAGCAGGTGTGTAGATGATGCTGATGCCACTTCCAGGTGAGGAGGAGCATGATGTCACTAGCAAGTGAATAGATGATGCTGATGTCACTAGCAAGTGAGTAGATGATGCTGATGTCACTAGCAAGTGTGTAGATGATGCTGATGTCACTAGCAAGTGTGTAGATGATGCTGATGTCACTAGCAGGTGTGTAGATGATGCTGATGTCACTAGCAGGTGTGTGTGTAGATGATGCTGATGTCACTAGCAGGTGTGTGTGTAGATGATGCTGATGTCACTAGCATGTGTGTAGATGATGCTGATGCCACTACCATGTGTGTAGATGATGCTGATGTCACTAGCATGTGTGTAGATGATGCTGATGTCACTAGCATGTGTAGATGATGCTGATGCCACTAGCATGTGTGTAGATGATGCTGATGCCACTGGCAGGTGAGGAGGAGCATGATGTCACTAGCATGTGTGTAGATGATGCTGATGTCACTAGCAGGTGTGTAGATGATGCTGATGTCACTAGCATGTGAGTAGATGATGCTGATGTCACTAGCAGGTGAGTAGATGATGCTGATACCACTGGCAGGTGAGGAGGAGCATGATGTCACTAGCATGTGTGTAGATGATGCTGATGTCACTAGCAGGTGTGTAGATGATGCTGATGTCACTAGCATGTGAGTAGATGATGCTGATGCCACTAGCATGTGTGTAGATGATGCTGATGCCACTAGCATGTGTGTAGATGATGCTGATGTCACTAGCAGGTGAGTAGATGATGCTGATGCCACTGGCAGGTGAGGAGGAGCATGATGTCACTAGCATGTGTGTAGATGATGCTGATGTCATTAGCAGGTGTGTAGATGATGCTGACGCCACTGGCATCTGTGTAGATGATGCTGATGCCACTGGCAGGTGAGGAGGAGCATGATGTCACTAGCAGGTGAGGAGGAGCATGATGTCACTAGCATGTGTGTAGATGATGCTGATGTCAGTAGCAGGTGTGTAGATGATGCTGATGTCACTAGCATGTGAGTAGATGATGCTGATGTCACTAGCAGGTGAGTAGATGATGCTGATGTCACTAGCAGGTGAGGAGGAGCATGATGTCACTAGCATGTGTGTAGATGATGCTGATGTCATTAGCAGGTGTGTAGATGATGCTGATGTCACTAGCAGGTGTTTTTTCCAGCTCCTTTATTTTTCCCATGCCTCAGCAAGAGCACTTAATTAACATAAAGCAAACAACAATACATGTATTATTTTGTGTTAAACATAACACTTTAATAAAAACAAATAATTAATTTGGAAAGTTACTATCACATTTATGCAATGAAATACCTGTTACTTAGAACATCAATTCAAAATTAAATAACCTACAAACCATTATAAAATAATTTGAATTCTGCTTGTACAACAGATGTTTGTTCAACTGCTCGTATTTCCTACATTGTTGTGGATTTTATTGATAACTTTAAATGTCTTTTTTAATTCTGTGTGACTTAAGCCAGAAGAGAGCAGTATAAAAGGGTGATGGCAAAAGTATAAAAACACCGCTTCACTAACCTGCTCGACTGTTAGCATAACTGCTACCATGTGCTACATTAAATGTATAACGTTACATCTAACAATACAAATAAAACATATTATATATATATATATATATATATTATACTATATTTGATTAATGTCTATAGTTGCCGATAAGCTTTTAATATAAGTTATGGTTTTAGTTAACACATTACACTCACCTGGGACTGGACTGCTGTTGTAATCGTGCTCCTGCACCATCTCACATTTACTGCTCTGCACCACAAACATCCCGTTTTGACGCGTGATTAAACGTCTCCGCAACTTTTCCACGCAAACCTGGAAGGCACAGCCCACGGTTGGACACGGACCTAATCCTCCGTGAAGTGCTTAGCACACACTAAAGTACCTTTCTTCACAGTAATTGTTGTCTCCTCCTCTCGCTGTATAGCCAAATTTCAACGCTTTTTTTTATTTTCGTTGGTGGGAAAACTATATACGTTTTTTTTTTCTTTTCTTTTTTTTGAATTAGAACACAACGCACACTATACACATCTGAATACTTTTGGTCTCCGCCATTTTTCGGCAAGCGAATGAACGCTAGCGCTTTCACTGGAAAATAACTTGAGATCTGGGATTCGGAGCGAGTTCGCAAAACATTTGATTCAGATCGGGACTCCGAAGCGCGTTTCACGAATCATTTGATCAGGGCTTCGGAGTTCACAAAACATTTGATTCAGATCGGGACTCCGAAGCACGTTTCGCGAATCATTTGATCGGAGCTTCGGAGTTCGCAAAACATTTGATTCAGATCAGGTCTAAAGCAGTATAAAAGGGAGATGGCAAAATTTTTTAAAACACTGCTTCACTAACCTGCTCGACTGTTAGCATAACTGCTACCATGTGCTACATTAAATGTATAATGTATAACATTTGATACATCTAACAATACAAATAAAACATACTATATTTGATTAATGTCTATAGTTGCCGATAAGCTTTTAATATAAGTTATTGTTTTTAATATAAGTCACCATCTCGACATTTACTGCTCTGCACCACAAACATCCCGTTTTGATGGGGATCGGGACTCCAAAGCGCATTTCGCGAACCATTTGATCGGGGCTTCGGAGTTTGCAAAACATTTGATTTGCAACAGACTCCTGATTTAATGACATTTTTTCATTACAGAAGTTACTCCTATTTTCTTTTTCCAGAAATGAAAATGATTAATTTAACATTAACTTTATTTTACAATGTATTCAAATCTATATAGTAAAAAAAAAAAAATATCAATCAGCAAATCAAAACAATTTTTTATTAATTTTGCAATCTGTTATTACAGTTTTTTTTTTTTCTTTTTTTTTTTTTAAGGATTTTGCTTTTGGCAAAATACCCTTTAAAATCCAATATGAGTTTATTAGTTTGATTTTGTCAACTCTCTTTGTCTGAGTTGCAAGGTGTCAGGTCCAGTGTTGGGAAGGTTTCTTTGGAAATGTTATAGGTTACAGATTACAAATTACCTTATTTAAAATGTAATATGTAGTGTCACTGTCTCAAGTGACTTTAAGTAAAGTAACTGATTACTTTTTGATTACTTTTCTATATTTCTATTGTTTTCAAATGTTGATTTTGAATCATTTAAAGCAGGCAGGGTTAATGTTACAGTGGCACTCGACACGGATTACTCTCAGATTTCAGAATCCTTCTTCACTTGAATTAAGATTGTAAAGTACAACCACCTCAAAATAGGACTTTAGCAGCTCTTTTTACTTTGCAATCTTTTTTAGGGTAAATACAGATTTAAAATCATAAGATATAGTTTAATAGATATGATACTGTTTTTGAAATCAAATCTTTGCATAGCTATGACAGGAAACATTGGCATCTAACAATGCCTTGGAAAAAAGGCAGTTAATCTAAAAATAAAATAAATAAATAAATAATCATTTACATAAACCAAAATAAGAAATAAAACAGTTATGGAATAAACATGTGTCATATTCTGTGTCTTCAGCTCCAGAAACATTGGTGTCTCATATTTTAAATATGTATGTGTGAAAATATAAGTAACTCCCTTTGTTATCATTAACAATATCATAATTAACTGTAATTTAATTACAGTTTACATTATATTAACAGATTGCTGCATTTATTTTGCAATTAAATTACGTAATTTAGTTACATGTAACTAGTTACTGCCCAACACTGGTCAGGTCTGATGATAAAAGATAAAGGACCGAATTTGTCAAGTGTTGGAATGGAAATGGCAGATGAGGGACGAAACAGGGACGTTCACAAACTGTCTCAGACGACTGTCCTCCGAATGTCCGCCAGCGGACGTCAAAAACGGAGTCCCGATCTGAATCAAATATGTCATTCTCCACTTGACAAAGAAGCACATTTTTGAAAACGCAATGAAAGCCCACGTGCTCCATTCCGCCGCCGTTCACGCGCGTGCACGCAGTCCGCTCCCAGTTCAAGATGGCAGCTACCATGAAGAAAGGAGTGGTATGTGTTCAAATAAACGCCGTTCTGTCTAGATTGCCTTTGTATCTATGCCGTTCTTTAGTAACACGTTAGTGGCTCTGAAACGGTGAAGGACTGAGAGAGCAGAGTGACTCTGGAGAGAGTTTGTTTTCACTGGCTGTGAGAGCAGCTAAAGGGCTAACGTCACATTATTGTGACTTTCTGGCAGACATTACATTTTTTTTATTATTATTTACATTTAAGTTAATCTTTCAGCTGAAGATCATTTTCCTTCTGCTTATGTGCAAGTTAATATCTGCGAACATCCCTGTGTGCTTATTTTTTATTAAGTTACAGTTTTATGCCTTTTTTGTCTATATGAAGAGTTTGCAAAAACAATTAACTCCGTTTTTAAAAATGTTCAAACGTCATGTTTTGTATTATGTAATAATGTTTTCACTGCGTTAATTAGCTGTATTTTTTAGGTATTTATTTAACCTAATCAAAATAACACAAATTTCTGTTGACTGAGATTAATAAAAATGCACAATGAAAAAACATGATGTTTAAAATCTGTTTTTGCAAATTAACTCTTCATATATATATATATATATATATATATATATATATATATATATATATATATATATATATATATATATATATATATATCAGCTTCAAGTGTTCTGTAACAAAGACATATATATAAAACAAATAATTGTAAATCAAAGCAACTGGTCATATTTTAACATTAAAACAGCAACATTCAGTGCATCAAAGAAAATTATTTTATTATTAACTTTTTTATAACATAACTTTTAAACATAATTCTGTGTTTATTTGCTCTAAAATATTATTTTATAATAGTAATTGCAGGGCATTATTTATTGAGTTTATACTTTACTTAAAAATATAATTGATTTTAACTTCCAATGTGCATTTTAATGTGGAGAGCAGAAGGATTAGTTTATATTGGAATAAATGCATTGTTTTAATCTGAAAACTCGCTCGAATCGTAACAGGCAGCTGAAGATGTCAATGTAACATTTGAGGACCAGCAAAAGATCAACAAGTTTGCCAGGAACACAAATCGGATGTCAGAACTTAAAGACGAAATCGAGGCCAGAAAGGTAAATAGATGGTTTGAAATGCATTCTAGTTTGCATTTAGTTCAGGCGGTGGCTGATCAAACTCTTTTCATCCAGAAATCCTTACAGAATCTGGAGGATGCCAGTGATGACCTCATGATGTTCGAGGACGACGCACTGCTGATCCCGTATCAGATCGGAGACGTGTTCATCAGTCACTCTCAAGAAGAGACGCAGGAAATGCTGGAAGCTGCGAAGGTGACCAACCAAACCCTCAGAGCTAGGCAACCCGATTGAGCCCGGACTCAATCTGAAAAAAAAAAAAAAACCTTGTAACCTAGTGGTTAAAGATCTGAGCTGGAAAGGCTGAAGGTTCAAATCTCACAAGAGTTCGACACTAATCATTTTGGTTTTGCACGTTACTTAAGCTCAGGAAACTGCAGGAGGACGTATAAGACCTTTACTAGATTTACTGGCTATTGAACTGCATTACTTAATTTCTTTTGGCTTATATAAAAAGTATCTAGCTCATATGTGTGACTTAAAATAGATGTGTGTGAACTGTAAAATGTATTTAGGAGCACGTGCAAATCAACCCAGTCCCTGCAGGTATTTCACAAGTCTTGAATGTCTTAAATTGTATAACAGACATCTTTTTTTATATTTCAAAGTTTGCAATCGGTGAAAACTGCACATTATGTCAGTAGATTAATTATTATCGACTGTTGATGAAATATGATAATGTTTTCTACGTGGTTTTTATGTTGTGGATGGTTGTAAGAGTCCTTTTTCTGAACAAGTAGCTAATAATAGTAAATCATATGCATTTCAAAATAAAAGTCCTGGTGTATTTCTGGATTGTTTATAATGAAAAGTCCTTCATTAGTTTATTTTTTTCCTGGTTAATATTGGTATTTTGGTATCTTGATCTAGCATTTTATTAAACATTAATTCTTGTAGTTTCTGTCTGGGCTGCCCTGTTATTTAACAAATATTACTCAATATACAGATTCGGCTAGTATTCACACAAATCGAGTTGCAATTGAAGACAAGTAGCTAATGCGAAACCATCAAAACCACCAAAAACTGACTAGATACATTTTTCCCAGAGTTGTCAGATGTTAAATAATTTTTTTTTTTGCTTGCCGAGTTTTATTTGAAATCTGGTTGTAGTGTTTAACATTTCCATACTTACATTCTGGTCTCCACAGGAAGCTCTGCAGGACGAGATCAAAGCTCTGGAGGGTCGTGTGTCTTCCATACAGGAGCTCCTCGGAGATTTGAAGGTTCAGTTATATGCCAAGTTTGGAAACAACATCAATCTAGAGGCAGACGAGAGCTGAGACCTCAAACATGTGGACTTGACCTCACAGAGGAAATGGCATTTCTACTCAGACGACGAGTTCTCACCCGGTTCACTCCAGGCGATGTTTGTTGCATTCACATGTCGTTATGTTTAGTGAGTTGTTTGAGCTGTTGCATACAGGTGGTTTACTTAAAACATCCAGCAAGATAGAATGAGAGGCACTGTTATCAAAATAAAACAAAGCTTAATATTTACATTGTTTCCACCTGTTTTCATTTTCTAATTCATTTTATTATGGTATTATTGGTGCAATTATGTAGGCTTAGCATAGTGGGTAAAGATTTGAGCTTAAAATGGAAAACTCTCAGCTGATTTCTAACCAATGTGCCCTTGAGCAAGACTTTCAACCTCCGAGGGAATAGCGTATTGAGTGTACTTTGAGTCACTTTGGAAAAAAATTATCAGGAAAAAGTTTTTTTTTTTAATGTTTATTTTAAACCTTAGACTATCATTAAAAAGTTTTTGAGGACAGTTTTTGAAATTAATACTTTTATTAATCAAGGATCCATTAAATTGGTCGAAAAAGTGACACTATATAAGTTTGTTATAAACTATTTCTGTTTCAAATAAATGCTGTTCTTTTGAATTTTGTAAAAAAAAAAAAAAAAAAGGCATCATGGTTTCCACAAAAACATGAAGCAGCACAGCTGTTTTCAACATTGATCATAGAAATGTTTGTAAATCAGCATATTAGAGTGATTTCTGAAGGATCATGTGACTCTTATGACTGGAGGAATGATGCTGATAAAAATGTTAAAATATATTCATATATATATATATATATATATATATATATATATATATATATATATATATATATTTGTTCCACAATGTTTACTGTATTTTTGATAAAATAATTGCAGGCTTGGTGAGCTAAAAATAATTCTAAAAATATAAAACATGTTACTGACCCCAAACTTTTTGAACAGTAATATGTTTGAAATGAGTTTAATAGTGAAATCTTTGGATTCATTCAGTGCAGTTTACAGACTATAATCCAAAGGAGGAAGCATTCAGTTTGAGTACTTGTAGTGATAAATGTGCAAATAGCAGTTGTTTTTAAAGGTTTTAAGCTAAATGTTTGAATTCACACAGGCCCCAGCGAGGATCGAACTCGCGACCCCTGGTTTACAAGACCAGTGCTCTAACCACTGAGCTATGGAGCCAGCTGATACTCACTGCTCCCTTGGTTTCAATTTCTTCACTTGCTTCTCTAGACAGGTTATGCAAATCACCAACAATTTGCAAGATGCTGATCCACCCGGAAATGAACATTTGCTGAATGTTTACTCACCCTCAGGCCATCCAAGATGCAGATGAGTTTGGTTATCATCAAAACAGATCTGGAGAAATGTAGAATTACATCACTTGCTCACTCTGCAGTGAATGGGTGCCGTCAGAATGAGAGTCCAAACAGCTGATTAAAACATCACAATGATCCACAAAACTCCAGTCCATCAGTGAACATCTTAAGAGCTGCATGTTTGTAAGAAACAAATCCTACATTAAGTTTTTTTTTTTTTTTTTCAGACCTTTACTTCCATCTAAAATATCCTCTATCCATAATATTGCTTTCTTCAGTGAAAATGTTGTCTCATCTGAATCAGGAGAGAAAAAGGCAAAGATCAAGCACTGTTTACAAGCCAAAATTTTGGATTTTGGACAACGGGATGGATGTTTTCACTAGAAGAAGTGGAGTTATGTGGACTATTGTGATGTTTTTAATCAGCTGTTTGATCTCTCATTCTGACGGCACCCATTCACTGCAGAGGATCCATTGATGAGCAAGTAATGCAATGCTACATTTCTCCAAATCTGTTCCAAGGGAGAAACTAACTCATACATCCTGGATGGCAAATTATAATTTTTGGTTAATCTATTCCTTTAACATTCTCTTTTAAGTGTTCGAATGAGAAATTAATCCCTTTATATAGTAGAAAATATGGGCTGTAACTCAGGATGCAAATGATCAGATGTGTTCAGAATTCAGAAAGTTTCTAAAAAGCCTGGATTTTATCTCAAAATCTGAGTTGAATAGCAACTTATTTATGTGTTGTTTTGATTTTCAGAAGGATGCTTCGAAGAATGCATTGGCTGGACTCCATATTCGATATTTTAGTGTAAATACAGACAGCTGCATTTGTGCATTAAAAAGCTGTGACCTTCATGCATTATTTGCACAAGATATCATTATAATTAATCACACACAGTTTATTCTACTGAGTAAGTAGTATAATTATTACCCTCTGTAATAGCATCATTACAGTGTAAGCACAGTCACTACATGGTGTCAGAACCGTGCTAATTGGCTAGAAGAAGTGAGTGCTGAATTCCAGCTGTTGGGATTTCTTCATCTGTGCAATCAAACGTTTATTGGGTCCTGCTGGAGCTGCGGTGATGGTTCTGGCCTGATTAAAGTGAGCAGCTGATAAAACAGCAGATAAATGAATGGAGTTAGAGTCTGTGGAGAACCCAGATCTCAGTGAACAAGCTCCTCTTCCCTGTGGGCACAAAGACAAGCTCCGCCCACTGAATCCTCAATCTGATTTCTCACGCAACTCTTCTTCCTTCACTTCATTCTATCCTGTCTTTCTTCATTTTTTCCTTCTTGTGCCTCCCCCTTTTTCACTCATGTCCATTCTTCCTTCACCCTTCCTTCATTCCTGCTATATTTCATAAACTTTTTTTCCTCCCATCGTCCTTGATTTCCTTCCTTCCTTCTTTTAATTTCTTTAAAGTTTAAGCTTAAGTTTCTTTTCTTCTTTCATGTTCTTCCTTTTCTTGTTTCTTTTTCCTTCATTTTCTTTTTTCTGTTATTTCCTTTCTTTTTTAATCCAGCCATCCTTCCATCCATTAATTTCCTTTCTTAATTTTCTTTCATTCTTCCTTCCTTCATTCTATTAATTTTCCCTTATGCCTTCATTATCTTTCTTTTCTTGTTTCCTACATTCTGCTTTTATTTCCTTCCCATTTCATCCATCCTTTCTTCACTCCTTCCTTCCTTCTATTAGTTTCCTTTCTTTCTTCATTCTGCTTTTATTTCCTTCATTTTCCCTATCCACTATTCATATGTCTACATTTCCTATACCTTCTTTTTCTTCATTTCGTTTGTTTGTTTCTTTATCTTTTTTTCATCATTTCCTCCCTCCTTCCTTCTATTAATTTTCTCTTCTTTTCTTGACCCTACTTTCCCTCTTGCATGCTGTCTTTAATCATTATTCTTGAGTGTGTGTTGGTTTCAGTAAACACTCAGTGAGGCTGCAGGCTCTGAGCTGGTGTTATGAGTATCAATGCTTAAGTGATAAAGTCATCACAGTAAATTACACCTTATGAGCCTTTTGCACTTCAGATCAACAGTGTTTAACTCAAGAGTGTTACTTGTTTGAGCAATTAGAATTATTATTATTTTTTTGGATCAAATCTACTGTACTTCGGAAATGTATCACCCAGTTTAGCATCTACTTTAGCTACCAGGTGAAGCTATACTCCAAAATATAACACCTAAACTCTCCTGAGGTGACTCAGCAGCTTTAGAAATCCAAATATGTGAAGTCCACATCAATTATGCAATTTGATGCCAACTGTGACACCAGAATTTAAGGATTAGTATTTACAAATTCCGCAGTAAAGTATGATCCACAGTTCCATGGATTGCAGTGCACTTCCCCAGTCTTTCCACTAGGGGACACTGTTTCTCAAGTAATTCCATTCTAGACGGATTTATTTTAGACTCCAGATATTCAAACCAGATCGTCTATGGGGGTTACACCGAAAGGTCACCACCAGCAAATCAAGGTTTCTGACTCTCTCATTCTAACAAGCCCACTGAAACGTGTCTTGTTTATTCATTTTGATCACCGTGCAGCGTTATTGCCCACAAACAGATGGCAAACACATGGTGCGTTGTGCCGCCCATGGGAGAACAACCACAAATCTGTCTCCCAATACTCTCTCCTTCCCTCTGAGGGTTCATAGTCATCGCTCAATATCTCCCTCGAGCCCTATAAAACTGCACTACACATGCTCCTTTTTTTGTTTTAGGTAATCTCAATTGCCAAGGAACGAACATCACTAATTTGTAATGCTTTTTTTATGCTGCATGCTGCTACTTGTGGATTATTTAGGAGAAGTATGAGAATCCCTGGTCTGAAATCGCCGTGCTTTCCTTGTGTTGCCTTCAATCTATGTGTACCGTCTAGTCTCTGGATAGATTATATTGCTCATTCTGAAATATGAAACAGAGTTTTACAATTCTTTTTGAATCCAGACGCTCAGGTGTAGGAAATATTTTGTGAAAGATATACTGCAGCAATCCATCTCGAAGCCCAAATCTGATAGGTTGCGTAATGAAGTTCATCTTTTAAATATCTAATGCACTCAGCAGGGGTTTTAAGTCTTGGAGATCCGTCTACCTGCAGAGTTTTTGCTGAAATTTCCTACTAAAAAACAGAGCAAGAATGTCACTTGACTTGAAATGCATGTGGGAATCCAGTGCTCTGATTTTTCTGCAATGTGGATGTATCATGTAGACAGCTTATTGACTTCGAAGCAAATAAAATGCATCAGTGAGCCAAAGGTCACACAAACACATGATAATAAAACCTGTTCAGCAAATGTTTGCAGAGACAGGTGTGTAGAACACATTAGACCATCTTCTATGTTGATAATAGTACGCCTGTCTAACAAATGCTAATGTTGCATTGCTTTGTTTATCCTCTGCAATTGAGCAGCTAAGAGGCATTTTTATAAAGAATCATCAAAACATTTGCAGAGTAAACCACTGTCTTGTTTCTAGTAGGATATCAAGTACAAAGCCAGCTTACTAAAATATGTTTTAAGAATGTTTTACTAATGTTCAAAATGTCAACATTTAAATGTTTTCAAGACATTGTTTTCTTGGTTATACGAGGAGCATTACATTTAATCATTTTGCAAACATTATGAGAAACCACAGTTGGTGGATGCCATTGACTTCCATAGTAGGAAAGAAAAAAATACCAAAAAATGGAAGTAAATGGCAACCATCAACTGTTTGATTTCCAGCAATTTTCAAAATATCTTCTTCTATGTTCAACATAAGAATATCCGCTGAACGCAAACTGCGTACGGTATTCTGTCAGCCGTGACACAAGGATACGTTTTGTACATGTTTTTATGCTTTGATTTGAACAAAAACAGCGCATCCGTACAGAGCGGCTTTATTTCTTTATTAATTAATTAAATAAATGCAGCATTTTCTTTCAAAAACATTTAAAAAACATACTATGATGCCAAACCTCTGAACTTCAACTATTCTGTTTTTGAGGCAACTTTAAAGGGTGAAATGCTCGTTTTCACTCAATCTCCTGTTAATCTTGAGTACCTAGAGTAGTACTGCATCCTTCATAACTCCAAAAAGTCTTTAGTTTAATTATATTTATAAGAGAAAGATAGTCTGTACCGATTTTTCCCGGAAAAACACGAGTGGCTGGAGGCGTGACATGTGGGCGGAGCTAAAGAATCACGAGCGCCAGTAGGCTTTTGCGTTGAGAGCGTTTGGAAGCTGTGACATTACCGTGAGGAAAAAAACATCCAAAACAAACCATGGCTAACAGTCAGATTCAGCGTATATTTATGATCCAGAATCAGATCCAGAGGCTGAAATTTAACAAGGGCAGCATCAGCAACGACGTCTCTATGTGGTATGTACTGAAACTGTATATATTTGCTTAGCGGTTTTGGAAAATGACTAAGTTCCACTTTATGTCGTCTTTTTTTTTTTTTTTTTTTTAAGGTGTACATGTGGAAAGTGCAGTTTGATGACAACATCACATGTTTACTTGATGTGCTTACGCGCTGATAGCTAAGTTAACAACACAGAGATATTTGAATCAGTTTTACTCACCGCCTGCGGTTCCAACACACGATCGTGACCCTTTTTCCTTGGGACTGCATTATCCTTAAGAAATAAACGATGTGCAAATCCGGCATCAAACTGGGCCTTGTTTGTAAAACAAGCATCTTCGAAATGCAGGGAACAAACACAAACACTTGCACAACTCTGTTGATGCTCTGTAAAAATAAACTCCATCCACTGGTCCCTTAATGCTGTTTCTCTTTTGGTAATCTGTGCAGGGTTGTCTTGCCCTGGCAACCAAAAACACACTTCTTTTGTGACTTTCCGCGACGTTCTCGCTCTGATCAGTGAACGTCTGTTGTGCTCTCAGTGCTCTGCTATACGGGAGCGTGCGCTCTTCCGGGAGAAGTGCCTCAGGACCCATATAAGGAAATTCCGCTCCATCTAACGTCACACAGAGCCATACTCGAAAAAAAACTTTCCGAAACTTGTGACAAATCGGAAGGAGTATTTTTGGAACAGAAATACTCCTTCAACGTGCACGTACTTTAAAGTGTTAAATGGATGTTTCTTTACACTATTTTCCTAAATAATTTGACATCACAGCTCAAAGTTCCTCTTTTTTTTTTTACACCAGAGAAGTATATACTTTTAAGTATGTAGTGTATGAAGTATCAGTGTGCGAGCTGACACTGAGACGTAAGATGACGTTACTCTGCATCTAGCGCATTCAAACTGACAGAAACCAAAATTCAGCATCCTCTGCACACACGATGGAAAACAAGAGCCTTCACATGGCAGCCCATGTAGAAGAGATTATACAGCCTGACATGTTCGAGAGCGACGGGGGATTTGTGGCAGATCCTAAACCTTGGCCCACTGCTGGATGTGGCATGGAAAAGAGCTCAGGGACACGTGATACGACGCACAGCGTGGGCCCTGTAAGAGAACTCATCGAGGATTCGGCGTGAAAGAGAAGCTACGTTGGTCCAGATGGACTTGCAGTGAGGAAGCAATCACTTGCATGGACTCTGAGATGAATTAATTTGCCAATAATTAAATTTCAATCACTGCAGCTTGGGACGCTCTGCTAGGATGCTGAGGGCTTGCTGAATGAAGTCATATTAATGTCTGTTTGAACTTTGCAGGGAACAAACTGTTTGAAACCGAGTTTTAGAGCCATGCCTGTCATTATCACCAGTCTGTCAATGCCTTTGGGAGAGGGAGTGTTGTTTTAAAGGGATAGCTCATGCTATTCAATTAAACTTCTGTCATTATTTACTCACCCTCGTGTTTATCTAAACCTTTGTGACTTTCTTTCTTCTGTACTTCAGGAATGGAGGATGAATATACTGGTCATTTTTTCCATATATTGAAATTAATAAGATACCTAAGGCTGTCAAGCTCTAAAAATAAACTGAAAACACCATGAAAATGTGTTTGGATCAACATAAGAGTGAATAGAAGATGATAGAATTTCAATTTTTTTTTTTTGGGGGGGGGGGGGGGGGGGGGGGGTGGTAAACAGTCTCTTTAAATGTAAAAATACATTATAAAAGGTTTTTATTTTTTTATTTTTTTAACTCTGGTAGATCTTTAAAATCATTTGATACCCATCTTATTTAAGGTTGTCCATATTTCTTGTATGCTATTTATCCTGACATTTTTTGATCCAATATTACAGGATTTGGTCAGATTATCTTCAGACCTTGGCTGTCAAAAATGTTATTATTCCAAACCGTTTTCCTCAAACATTTCCACTATTAAAATGATAAAAAAAAAAAATAAAAAAAAAAAATAATAATTTAAATAGTTTGGAACCACATAGCAGTAAAAGATGACCATTTTCATTTTTGGGTTCTATTCAACCGTCACTCTGGTGGATCTTTAAAATTATTTAGTTTTATCTTTTTTTTTTTTTTTTAAGATCGGCCATGTTTCTTACATGTGCCATTTTGTTTATTTTCCCCCTTTTAAAATGTAAAGATTTTTGAGAGAACTATTTTGTTGTGTTCTCAATTTTAGTCATCTGGTCTGTTAAGCTATAAATAAAAAACATTTATTTCATAATGATATTTCCCCCCTTTTTAAATTCTTATTATCCAATGAAAGGATACATTTTTGTGATTTTTTTTAAATAAAAGATCGAAAGGATTAACAATGAGATTAATTTTCACAGCCTTTTTTAATCATATTTACCAAGGGTGCCAATATTTTTGGGAATGACTGTATATAATAGTATTTTTGCATATGCATCTGCAGACAATCTTTTGATCCTTCTTCTTCATTCTGTGTTTTATCCAGAAATGTATCACTCTATCAGAAAGTGCATAACAGTGCCTCCTACTGAATCCCATCAATGGTGGGGAAAGAGTTAAATGTATAAACAACATTTTATGTATTGTTCATTTTTGTCATTCTGTTGGCTCAGTCTTCCCTCATCACTGAGGCGACACACTGATCATTGTTTGGGGATTGGAACACATCCATCTGCAAGCTCCACCATCCCTCTATCTCCCTGTCTCTCTCTCTTTCAAGGGCACATATCCAAACAGTTTCTGATTACAGAATCACTGGTAATTTTGCTGCCGCCCTGCATTTGATTCATTCTCAGCATAAAATTACGATAAACCCATCCAGTTATTCCAGTCACGTCACATGTCCGCTTCTCAACACAGAGAGTTTTCTGTGTGCCTGCATCAAATGATGAGGAACACCGAATCCAGAAGCTCTGAGCATTGTTTAGCAACTTTATAATCAAATCAAGTTCTTTGTTCTAAAGCATTGAAATTTTAAATCTAAAGCAGCCTAAGAACAGTCCTGTAAACGTTGTTGTAATACTTTCCAATAAAGATCAATGCATTAACATTACCATGAACCAAGCAATACTTTACATCAGATTTTAGATTTAGATAATAAATGGTGTAAAAACTGTTGTACATGATTGAACCTTATGGCAAAGTGATAAAGTTTAAATATTAGTTGTGTTTAGAGTAAACTGATTTGAAAATGTATGGATTTGAATCTACATCCACTAAACTGATGATAATCTTGACTTTTAAAATACTTTTCAGCTCAAAATACCACATTTTGAAAAAATGTCTATTTCGAGAGAAAGCAGAAACACTTTTTCTTTTTTTTCTTTTTCTTTTTTTGCATGTCTCTTTAAATGCAAATGAGCTGCTGTTCCCCGCCCTTATTTCCAGGGCTGTGCCTTTACAGCTTGTACCTCAGATACTCTGAAAAAAAAAAAAAAAAGTGTTTGGTTTTAGTTATCATGTCTATCATGCTGAAAACATGCATTTTAAAGCCATAAAAGTTTAAACTTCTGACATTTGTTTTCCTGAGCGCACAGATCTGCAGCAGCTGTCACATGGTGTGAGGGCACTTAAACTGTCAAAAACTCACAAGTTTATATTAATAAGTTACAAAAACACAGTTGGATATGTCTGTGAACTTAAACAGCTGGGAAAGCAATTGCATATTTATATTAGAACTGTGTATTAAGTGACAGCACACCGTTAATATGACACAAATAGCCTAGTAAAATAAAAGCAGAAAAACACTCACCGCTCTTGACTAAATAAGCTTTAATAAGAAGACATACTTGAATGCTGCTTTAATTGTATTCAATATTCTCCAAATTATGATCAGATAATCTTCAGACCATGGCAGCCAAAAATTCTGAATTTTTAATATTCCAAATTGTTTTCCTTAAAAGCACAAATGAAGTTGAGATTTAGGGAGCTGAAAAAGAATTGAAGTTATATATTCGCAATGCTTTAGCATAATAAGTGAAATCACTATGAGAAAAATATTAAGAGTAATACACATTTTTGTAGTCCAACCCAGCTTTCCACTGTCTTTTGGATCATTGCAGGATTAAGCTTGGAACCAACAGTACTTGGATAAGCTTGGATACTTGCAGGGTATATTCCCCTTTTGTGGAACTCACTTTCTGTAGAAGTTTGGAATAGTTCAACTCTTCCGGACTTTAAATCTCATCTTAAAGCTTATTTGTTTAGGCAGGCTTTGTTTTTACTCTGTTTTATGGACTTTGTAAGTTTTTTATTATAATTATAGTTGGATATAATGCAAACATTTAATTTTGACTCACAGTCCTCAGTATTTATTTATTTATTATTATTATTATTTATTTATTTTGTGCAAGTTTGTGTAAAAAAAAAAAAAAAGATTTAAAAATTATTTTAGTATTTATTAATGCTTTGAATTAACTTTTTCAGTTCAGTTATTCATTCATTTTTATTTTTAGTTTTTTTTTTGTCTTTTTTATTAGTTTGTTGGGGTTGTTTTCTATTTAGCAGTATTTTTATGTCAGGTTTAGTTTTTGTAAACTTCAGTAAACTTTAGTACTTCAACATATTTTATTTCTGTTACGTCTTTCATGTAATATTCATATTTTAGCTTCATTTCAGTGAATGAAATATTTACATGAAATATATTTTTTTTTCATAATTTTAGTATTATTTATATACTATAAAAATATTTATTAATACTTTGAATAAGTTTTTTAGTTTTCATTTTAAGTTTCAGTCATTTTAATGTGCTTTTTAATTTTTATTCGTTTTTTTTTTTCTGTTTTGCAAAATTTCTAGTTATATGTGCTAATAATTTTAGTAGCCTACTTAAACTTAGTCCTAACTGCAGTTAAAGTTAAGTCATCTAAATTTTACATACATACATACATACATATATATATATATATATATATATATATATATATATATAATTTTAAATAATAACAATGCTGCTTTGAATGAGATCCCTCCATCAAAGGATAACATGTCCATGCTAACAAGCCAAACTTAGACCCTTTTATTTTACCAGCTCATCCTCTGGGGATGACTCAAGGTGCCTCCTGATGCCGCGGTCCAGTTTACGTGAGCGAAGAAGCAAATGCATTTCGAGAACATCTGCGGCTGGTAATCAATCAAAGTTCCCCTTTGTATCAGTCATCCATTGCTATTAGAAATGAGCTAAAATGATTAGAATTGGAAACACAGAGAACTTTTATCATCTGTCTCTCCGTTCTGTCCCATCTGCAGCGCTCTGAGACAAAGCACTATTGGCTTTGGGATAAAACATTAATCTTCTTTTAGTAGTGCTTCCTCCAAATATGTTTTCTGCTCACTTATGGTCTTATACTGTGGGGCACAATCTTCATACATATGCAGTCGCAGAAATTTCCCCTCCCATCGGCTCTGTTTTGGAATTGTGCTCTCGTGCTAATTTGCCATGTTTAGTGAAAATGGTGGTTTTGGTTTGTTTCACATACAAAGCTATGAATATGGAGCAAAAATTATTTTTAAAAGTGTTTTCATCCTTTTTGATGATTTAAAAAATCTAAAACACATTTGGTGTTATTAGAAGAATCGTTCTTTTGAGTTGAATCTTATTGGTGAATCAATCGATCCAGTTCACAAAGCCAATCTGATTGATTCATTCACAATTTGGACCGATTTGATTCTCGAAATCAGCTCTTATTAATTGTATTCATCATATTCATTTACTGTAGGTTTGTTTATCACATACAAATACAGCTCAAAATATTCATATTTTTTAATGGAACTTTTCGCATCCTTTTTGAAGCTTCAAAACTTTGGTTCACATGTACAGTATTATTTAAAAAAAGAAAAAAAAAAAAAAATATATATATATATATATATATATATATATATATATATATATATATATATTTTTTTTTTTTTTTTTTTTTTTTCTGTTCTACAAAAGAAAAAATCATTCAGGTTTAAAACAAGTTCAACTCTTTGTCAGTAAGTGACCCTGACCAATGACCTTTGTGAGATGTGACCGTAAATATTTCAGAAAACAACTCTTGAAAAAGTATGTTCCAATTTGAGTCAATTAGAGCGCTCTCTCCCGATTTCTGCCGCACTGGGATTTGAATTAGAATGGCAAATGAGACAGCAGATGTTACAGCCAACCATCAGATGCTCGGGGATATTGGGGTTACAAACACGTCAACCTTCTCACAGTGGTCAACTTCTGGACAACAACTGACTGTGGGACTGTGTGTTTGTAGTGTTGAAGTAATGTTGCTTTTCACTAGACAGAACAAAGAAAATCAATGCAAAACAAAAGAAAATAGAGGCCACCTTTTAAGCCTGACATGAACATATGAAACTGAGGTCTGTCTCCAGAATCACACCAAGATTCCTGACTTGATTTTTAGTTGTTTGACCCCTAGAGTCAAGGTATGCATTCACCTTGAAAACTTCATCTTTGTTTCCAAATGCAATGATTTCAGTTTTTTCCTTATTTAACTGAAGAAAGTTCTGGCACATCCAACTATTAATTTCATCAATGCATTGGCAGAGGGAGTCAATGGGGCTGTAGTCATTTGGAGATAAGGCTAGCTAAATCTGGGTATCATAAGCATAGCTGTAGTACAATTTGGTTCTTTCTCATTATTTGACTTAGTGGAAGCATATACAGGCTAAACAAGAGCGGTGCAAGAATTGACCCTTGTTTGGACTCCGCATGTCATGGACGTCCACTTAGACTTATGCTCTCCTAGACTCACATAATAGCCTCTCCCTTCTAAGTATGACCTGAACCATTTAAGTACCATCCCAGAAAGCCTGACCCAGTTTTCCAGTCTCTCTAGTAGTATGTTATGATCGACAGTGTCAAACGCAGCACGGAGATCTAGCAATACCAGCACCGATATTTTGCCAGAGTCACAATTTAAGCTAATATAATTTATTATCTTAATGAGTGCTGTCTCTGTGCTGTGATGCGGTCGAAAACCAGATTGAAAATTGTCCAGGTATCCATTTGAGTTTAAGTATTTGTTCAGCTGATTAAAATCACCTTTTCTATAATTTTGCCTATAAAAGGAAGAATATTGGTCTAAAATTGCTCAAAATGGTGTTATCAAGATTGCTCTTTTTCAGGAGGGACTTAACAACTGCAGTTTATAAGGAGTTTGGAAATGTTCCATAAAGAAGTGAGGTGTTCACCACTTCGAAAAGATCTGCTTCTAAACAGTTAAGCACACTTTTGAAAAAAGATGTGGGAAGTGTGTCAAGATAGCAGGTTGACGATGTTAGGTGATGCACTATTTCTTCCAAAATGTTGCTGTCAATTGCTTCAAAAGTAGACATAGTATCTTTTTGATCTGTCTGACCTCTGCATTACTTGAGGATGTGCCAATTGCCTTCCTGATATTGATGTTGAAGTTAAAAGCCAAGTGTAAACGCACTTTGATTGGATCACCAATTCATTTGGGGGGAAATAGATCAATAGAATGCATTTAAGTAATCGTTTAAACAAGCCGATCGCGAGAGTCTTACATAGTGCTTGAAAATATAATAAAATTAACAGTAATAAAAATTAAAAATGAGACTTAAAATGAAAAAAAAAAGATTAAAGTAAATTGTAAATAAATAAACAAAAACGAAAATAAATGTAAATAAAATTATTTACAAAATATGATAATATACATCAAATGTAATAAAAAAATTATACATTTTAAATAATAATAATAAAAAAAAAAATAATAATCAAATAAATAAATAATAAAATTTAATGTGATTTTTGCACAGGTAAATAAGATCCATCACACCATGTTTGGGATGCAAGGTGTAAATGCAATCCAGCTAAAGAATTTTCCACATGTGAATTAAAAATGAATGCCGTTCACTCCAGGGACATAAATACTGGATATACAGACATGTCTGGGACAAATTTGTCAGTGTCCCGAGCATCAGATGCAGTTTTGATACATATTTGGTTGTGTGTGCAAATGAGTTCAGTCAGCTGCATTTTCGGCATATTTTTTATTGATTTTAGCATCAACTTGGCAGTGAAAAGGGCAATTTTATCAAGAGTTACAGGCATAAATGTGAAGCTTATAATTTAATACACACTTAAATTCATTATTCTGTTAAAACCTGTATATAATTTGAGCTGTAAAAAAGTCATTTTTTGATTTAGGGTGATTTAGGGTTTTATTTGTAGTATATAGTGCCATGCACATATACTAAGGTTAAATAGTGCCCGCTTAGAGGCGGAGTGATTGAGATGTGAAGTGTCTGGTTATGGTTGTAGTCAGTTGTCAGCGCAGCTGCTGTTATTAAAACGCAAACGATTTACCTGGTGTCATCCTTCCACTCGCCACGACGCAAGTTATAAAAGGTTATTAAAAGAAACCACTACATGGTGTCAGAAGCTGGTCCAGTGCGCCGATTTTTTTATTTATTTTGCCGAAGTTAGACACGGATTTTTGCTAAGGGCTAAGCTAGCGTGAGCGAGCAGGCAGCTACGCTCGAGAGCGGAGAAGAGATGGAACAGTTCAAACTACCGTCCCCGCTGGTGCTAACAGGCAATATAAGCGAAAACTGGAGAAGATGGGAACAACGCTTTCAGATATACATGACTGCAAGTGGTGCTGATGGAAAGGAAGCTAAAGTAAAGGTAGCTATCTTACTGCATGCACTCGGAGAAGACGCTCTTGAGGTATACAACACACTAGACGTTGTACAAGTGGATGAAGCAGAGCTAACAGTGGATGATATTTTATATGCATTTAAAGCATATTGCCAGCCAAAGAAAAACACAGTGTTTGAAAGACATCAGTTTTGGGCTCATCCCATGTCAGAGTCAGTCACCATTGAGAAATATGTAACTGAGTTGAGACAGAAAAGCAAAGACTGTGAATTTGGTGCATCAGAAAATGATATGATCCGAGACAAAATTGTGTTCAGTTTGAATGATCCGCGGCTCAAAGAAAGGCTGTTAAGAGAGTCAGATCTCACACTGGAGAGGGCGATCGACATCTGCAGAGCAGCGGAGACTGCCAAAGCACAAATACAAGCAATGAGTACTACAACACAAGAAAGAGCAATACATGCAGTGAACAAAACCAAAGGTAAAGACAACCAACAATGGAAACAGGGACGAAAACTACAAGTACAGAGTGACAGCAGGAAAATAAAGGATCAAGGGTGCAGGAAATGTGGAAAGTCACATCAACCAAGGCTTTGCCCAGCATTTGGAGTCTCGTGCCGAAAGTGTGGTAAGCTCAATCATTACGCAAAGATGTGTGAGACTACAAAAGCAACACATAAGATGAAAATGCATGATTTGAGCTCAGAAATAGACACACTTTTCATTGGGACAGTGAATATTGACCAAATAAGCACTAAAAGAGACAATTCATGGTATGCAGATATAGATGCTGGAGACATGTCTGTTAAGTTTAAGTTAGACACAGGAGCAGAAACAAATGTACTACCGCAGGCTGTGTACAAGACATTGAAGAGAAAAGCCAGGCGTGAAAAACGAATAAACTTGCAACTAAAACCGACAAAAACTGTGTTGGTGGCGTACGGTGGAGTTAAGCTGAAACCAGAAGGGACAATCTCACTGGAGTGCTCCAATGCCCAAACCAAATCCAACCAGCTGTTCTATGTGTCAAACCACTCAGACACAGCTATCCTAGGCAAGGATGCATGTGAAGCGTTAGGTCTGATAAAGAGGATGGACATTGACACGCTCGCAGTCAAGTTCCCAACTACAAAAGAGGAGCTGTTAAAGCAACATGCAAGTGTCTTTGAAGGACTTGGTGAGTTCTCAGGTGAACATCACATCCACATTGACCCTACAGTCACTCCTGTCATACATGGCTGCAGGAAAATACCACTGTCAGTTATGGACAGACTGAGAGACACGCTTGATGACCTGCTAAAAGCAGACGTTGTTGAACAAGTAACTGAGCCGACGACATGGGTCAATAGTCTTGTAGTCACAGAAAAGAAAGACAAGAAGAAGCTGAGGGTTTGCCTAGACCCCACTGACCTAAACAAAGCTATTTTGAGACAGCATTATTCAATTCCCACAGCAGATGAGGTGTTGTGTAAACTAGCTGGTAAGAAAATCTTCACAGTACTGGATGAGAAAGACGGCTATTGGCAAATAAAGCTGGACAAGGAGTCGTCGCTACTGTGCACTTTCAACACGCCATGGGGGCGCTATAGGTTTAAGCGCCTGCCATTTGGAATCAAGTCGGCGAGTGAAGTTTTTCAGCAACGCAACTGCGAGACATTTGGGGACATCATGGGTGTTCACATAATTGCTGATGACATGATTATCGCTGCGTCCACAGAAAAGGAACATGACGAAATACTGCAAAAGGTGATGACTAGAGCAAAGGAGGCTAATGTCAAATTCAATAAAGAGAAGATCCAATACAAGGTGAACAGTGTCAAATACATGGGTCATGTTGTGACCTCAGAGGGTGTTAAAGTAGACGAAGCAAAAGTTAAGGCAATAGTTGACATGCCATCACCCACAGACAGACCGGCTCTGCAACGCATGCTTGGGATGATCAAGTATCTCTCACAGTACATACCTGGAGAAGCGACGGCCACAGCGCCACTGAGACAGCTGCTGAGAAAAGACAGTGCTTGGCAATGGCAACACGAACATGAGGAAGCTGTAAATAGTCTAAAAAATGCGCTTGTCACAGCCCCTGTTCTCAAATTCTTTGACCCAAAGAAAGCTGTCGTGATACAAGCAGATGCATCCAAGGACGGTTTAGGTGCATGTCTAATGCAAGATGGACATCCTATCGCCTATGCATCCAGAGCTCTAACGGACACAGAGAAAAACTATGCACAGATAGAGAAGGAGCTTCTGGCTATCGTGTTTTCAGTGAAACGCTTTCACCAGTACGCCTATGGAGTCAAGGTTAATGTGCAGTCAGATCACAAACCTTTGGAAACGATCCTGAGAAAGCCACTGGGAACAGCTCCGTCCAGACTACAGCGGATGCTACTTCAGCTGCAACGCTATGACCTGAATGTAATTTACACGCCAGGTAAAGAGTTACTGATCGCAGACACACTCTCACGAGCAACTACACATGAGCAACCGGGTGAGTGTGACATTTTTGAAGAAAAAGTGATCTATGCTCTTGAGCCAACAGAGGCCCTAAGCCCAGAGACTCTGGCACAGTTAAAGCTTGAGACACAAAATGACGTCATACTGCAAACATTGCTGGACATTCACAGGCAGGGCTGGCCACATCACAGAAAACAAGTCGACAAAAAGGTGATGCAATACTGGCCTATTAGGCACTCAGTGTCAATTAGAGAAGGAATAATGTTTGCAGGAGACAGAATTATTCTACCTACTAAAATGAGGTCAGACATGTTACAGAGGCTGCATGTGGCACACCAAGGTATGCAGCGCACCAAAGCTCTGGCCAGAGTACACTGGTATTGGCCAGGTATGACTAGAGACATTGAAAAAATGGTTGAGGAATGTGCAACTTGCCAGCAGTTCCAACCTCGCCAACAGAGGGAGCCGATGATCTCTCATGAAATCCCAGAGCTTCCATGGCTGAAAGTAGGAGCTGACATATTTGAAATCAGTGGTCAGTCATTTCTTCTGGTTGTAGATTATTTCTCCAAATACCCGGAAGTACTAAACATAAGAGACAAGACAACACACACAGTCATTAACAAGATGAAATCGGTCTTTGCCAGAGTGGGAATACCTAAAGAAATTGTGTGCGACCATGTGCCTTTTGCAAGCCAAGAAATGAGAAAGTTTGCCACAGCATGGGGAATTAAGCTCACTCACTCCAGCCCAGGCTATGCGCAGTCAAATGGCCTGGCCGAGAGAACAGTGAAGACTGTTAAGTACCTGTTAAAGAAGGCCAAACAAACCAACACTGACCCATTTCTGGCACTTCTAACTCTCAGGAACACACCTGTCACAGGTATGGGCTATTCTCCAGCACAACTGCTTATGGGCAGGGTCCTGAGAAGCACTTTACCCAGCTCAAGCACAGTACTGCAACCTGCAGTACCAACTAATGCACTTTCTACTCTTCAGGATCTCCAGCGAAGACAGCGTGCTTATTACAACAGAGGCACAAAGAAACTTCCGATGCTGCCGCCTGGTGGGATTGTTCACATGAAAACTGAACGAGGATGGAGTCCTGCTGTTGTCATGGCGACATGCGCTGAACCACGGTCCTATGACATAATGACATCATCTGGACAGCAGTACAGGCGCAACAGGAGACACCTGAGGAAGACACCCAGCAACATTCAGGTGTATGAACCGGACAGTCTCGATGATGAGCAAGACAGCACCCCAGATGCTTCTACCGGGGCTGATGAGACTGCATGTGTGGAGCCTTCTCCTCCTCCACCAACGGGTCAAACCAGAAGCGGCCGAGTTATTAGGCCTCCAGTTAGATTCAGAGACTATGTGTTAAGCCATTAAGTGCATACAATATTGAGCTTATGCTGTTTATAAAAAAAAAAAAAAAAGGGTAAACAGTAGATATGTAATTGCATATGTTCAGTTTAAGTTTAATGTATCCCTGATTGATACACGTTGGAATATTGTTTCAGTTAAGCTACATTTTATCTGCTAAAGATAAACTTTTGTTTTCTGTTTATTATAAGAAAGGAGGATGTAGTATATAGTGCCATGCACATATACTAAGGTTAAATAGTGCCCGCTTAGAGGCGGAGTGATTGAGATGTGAAGTGTCTGGTTATGGTTGTAGTCAGTTGTCAGCGCAGCTGCTGTTATTAAAACGCAAACGATTTACCTGGTGTCATCCTTCCACTCGCCACGACGCAAGTTATAAAAGGTTATTAAAAGAAACCACTACATTATTGTTAATAGCAGTGGTGGACAGTAATGGAGTAGCTTTACTTCGTTACTGTACTTAAGTACATTTTTCAAGTATCTGTACTTTACTGAAGTAGTTTTATTTTGAGTAACTTTTACTTTTACTTCACTACATTCCAAAGCATAAGATCGTACTTTTTCAAAATAAACCTTTAAATCGGATCGCGAATTGCACCAAACGATTCGTTTACGAATTAGAATGATCCGATTGCAGCTGTTCTGGAGTCGACCACTCACTGATTCAAATGAACCGTTTAGTGTGAGTCTACAGAAGTAAGAACCGTGAGATATTGTGAGCGCGTGCGTCTGATGTTGCTAAAAGTAAGTTATTAAGGTCGGAATTTAGGATTAATTATTGTAACTGAAAATCATATTTTTTATTATTATTTTATATATTTTATTTTGATAATTTAGAATTATTACTGAAATACAACCTTTTTTTGTTTAAAACAGTTAATTGAACAATAATAAATGAAGTACCTGAAGCTGACAATGAAGTAAATGTATAATAATTAGCAAAGATGATTAATTTAGCGCTGTAAACGCGCGTGTGAGGGGCGGAGACGCGCCGCGGAGCGTCAGACGCGCTTGAGGACCAAACACAGCAGAGCGGTATGAAACTTCACTCCTCTTATTATTTCTCTTTTACTATAGCGATTTATTTTTAGATACGTGATCTGAGTCTTTCATAGAGTTGTAGAGTTAGAGTTATTAGAGAAATAGAATTATTTTTTACATTCTTTGGTCGAAGTTTTCAGATCGGCAACTCGGAGCCTGTTCGCGACTCTGTTGATTCAGATCGGCACTTCGGAGCCTGTTCGCGACTCGGTTGATTCAGATCGGGACTTCACAGCCTGTTCGCGACTCGGTTGATTAAGATTGGGACTTCTGGACTTCGGAACATTTTCGCGACTCCGTTGATTCAGATCGGCACTTCGGAGCCTGTCCGCGACTCGGTTGATTCAGATCAGGACTTCGGAGCATGTTCGCGACTCGGTTGATTCAGATCGGCACTTCGGAGCATGTTCCCGACTCGGTTGATTCAGATCGGCACTTCGGAGCATGTTCGCGACTCGGTTGATACCGATCGGCACTTCGGAGCCTGTCCGCGACTCGGTTGATTCAGATCAGGACTTCGGAGCATGTTCGCGACTCGGTTGATTCAGATCGGCACTTCGGAGCATGTTCCCGACTCGGTTGATTCAGATCGGCACTTCGGAGCATGTTCGCGACTCGGTTGATACCGATCGGCACTTCGGAGCCTGTTCGCGACTCGGTTGATTCAGATCGGCACTTCGGAGCCTGTTCGCGACTCGGTTGATTCAGATTGGGACTTCGGAGCATGTTTGAGATTTTTTTTTTAATTCAGATCTCGAAGCAGGAAGTGTTTGTCAAACAGTTAATTGGTGATAAATGAATATTTGAACTTGAGGCTTTTTTTTTTTAGACGAGTAACGTTAGACAGACATGAATGTTTATTCAGAACAGTACTGAAAATAAGTAAATATTGTAGCTGATGCTAAATGTCTAGCAGGCTTGCTGGTGCTAACTTGAGGTAATTTTTATAAATAATGTCCAAATATTTGTATTCAACCACCTATATATATATATATATATAGATATAGATATAGATAGATAGATAGATAGATAGATAGATAGATAGATAGATAGATAGATAGATAGATAGATAGATAGATTACATCTGGGGAGAAAAGAAAGGATGTGATGTTCAGAACATGGTAACTACAGTAATTATCAAAGAGGGGAAGAGATGCACCCCGTTTGGCCAGGGGTGTTTTTACACCGCAGACAAGGTTTGAGAAGGAAAAAATCATTATGAAAATATAATTATATTTTCCTTAAGATGTTCTTCCTAACTTCAGGCCTTATTATCTTGTCATATATAACTGTGGTGTTCTGTAAATCCACAAACTTTAAAATACTTTTTTCTTACGGGTGAAGATCAGATTAGAATCTCTGTTTTCTCTCAGGTACATCACAGTGTAAGCTTCACAGTTAACATTACTCTCATCAGCGTAGTCCATATCAACAACAAAAATATATCTTGACTCCATATAGTGGTTATTTTGGAAAAAGGTATTTTGGGCAGTAGGATTATAAAAAAAAAAAAATGTGCTAATATAAAATTAAATTAGCCTATATAAAATTGCAAACATCTATCTTTCAGTACTTTTTTACTTAAGTACATACAAAATTGAGTACTTTTGTACTTTCACTTGAGTAAAATTGAAAAAGGAGTACTTTTACTTTTACTGGAGTAATATTTTATTATTCGTATCTGTACTTTTACTCAAGTACTTGATTTGTGTACTTCGTCCACCACTGGTTAATAGCGTAACAAACACTGTCGTAGTGGCAAAGCTGTAGACTTGGATATAACTTCACACAGAAAAGATTAGTAAGAGATCATTCACTTAAAGGGACAGTTCACTCAAAAATGAAGATTCTGTCATCATATACAGTCTCTGATTGGCCATTGGTTATAATGCTCAATGCTGCAAAAAAAAAAAAAAAAATGAATAAATTAATTAATTAAAAAAAAAAACATGCAACATGAAGTGTAAATATTTTTCTGTAAACTGCTGTAATTGATTTGATTTAATTGTGCAGGGGCAATTTTTGACCCTTAGTTTTGAATTGGAGGGCATTTTCTTTCTGTTTGTCACTGTTTGCCTGTTCCTGAGTAACTAAACACACTCCACAAACATCTGTAATACAGCGGGTGATTTACTAACAATGCACAAAATAAAGAACATGGACGCAACAGCGCAAATTAGCGTAGTCACATAAAGAAATAAAGAATCCATAGTACATTGAAAATACCCGGAGGACCAAAAATTGAAGGTTTGTTTGCAGTTTTGATATACTGATAGCAGCAACAATTGCAGCCATTTCAAGCACAAAACAGTTTAAGACATGCTTTTTTGGGACGTTAAATAATGGTGCAAATGCCAGTAATTTGACGAGCAAGATGTTGCATGATACATTTGAATACTCATCTACCATAACATTTTTTCATCTAAAAGGGAAGCTCCTACAAATGCATATTCAATATGATAAGATGCAAAAAATAACCGTGTCCACACTTTCAGTGCTAATGCGTCACTTTCAGCTTTAGTAAAATCTGATTTTTTAAAATTTTAACGCCAAAAGAGCACTCGCACAAGCTGATTTGGTAAAACTGGCTCAAGAAGACACTTCTAACCAAATCAAGAATTGATTTTGAGAATCAGATCAGTTTGACTTGTGAATGAATCATTCAGACTGGATTTGTGAACTGGATCAGTCAATTTACTGAAAATATTAGACTCAAAAGAATGATTCATAAATCGGAGACATTTTTTTAGTCCCTAAAAATGTTAATAAAATAGTTCATGACTTTTGCGCTATATTCCATTCATTTTGAAGTAGCTTTATGTGCAAAACAGACCAGCATCACTCAAATTCAGTAATAATCAGATGAGTAAGAATTGATTTTGAGAATCAGATAATTTCCCAAAAGCATCGTTAACTAACTTTGATCACAAGTTTCATTAACTTAGTATTGATAATGTTGGAACTTGTGACCATTGTAGCTATTGAGAAACGCACCCCAGTTTGATTTGTGAACAAATCACTCAAACTGGCTGGTAAACTGGATCAGTTGATTCATTGAGAAGATTTGACTCAAAAGAATGATTCATTCACAAACTGGGCACCACAACGAATCAAAAATAATGTATTATTAGATCACTAGAAGTAAAAAGCAAAATGTACAGTAAAATGCACTACTTTTGTTGTTGTTGTTTCTTCTGTCGTTTTTTTAAAGCCCTCATCCACCCTCACTTTCATTTTAGAGAGCGGCCAGGATATTTTTAATGAATTCCCTTTTTGCTGTCCACTGAAAACTTGGTAAATAAAGTCAAAAGTTTCATTTTTAGACAAACTATCCCTGTAATGCCAAATTTATTGCATCATTTCCATAAAATGGTGCTGTATAATTTAGTGAATCTATTTGAATCTCTGCTTCCTCTGCTTCTGCTCTCTTCTGCATGGCCGACAGACTTTAATGGAAAAACAAATGACTTGCACGGAGAGAAAAGTCTGCATCTCCCTAAAGTCTTCGCTGGTAATACATTTCCGACTTGATTAGAGGTAAAAGCTTGGAAGTTCTTTCGTTTCTGCTGATTTACTTGATTAGGGAATGAAATGAAAGGCCATTTCTACTTGCAACTGAAAGGTGCATTTCAAAGGGTCTGTTCTGTCTTTGTGTATAACCTTATTATTAAGAATTACATTTGTCTTCAGAAACAAACTTCTGTGCAAACTATTCCAGTCTGAGGAAATTATGACATATGCATGCAACGGCCATAACAAATACCAAAGTGCTCCTCTTAAACCTCAACAAAAAAAAAAAAGTCTAAACAGTATTAGATTTGTAGTTATTGTTCAAGGAATGCAAAGTACAGGTTGCTTTTATTTGTATTAAGATGTGCCAGGGCTTTAAAAGCATGCCGTGCCATTTAGAAACAGAGTAAAGCAAACATATGAATAGACACTTTGTTTTGACCCGGCCTCTGTTTGTTAGACCCGGCTGACAATAGTTGTGGGTGGTAATGTGAGTTTCTGAGAGCTGTTGTTAACTCGGCAAAGCATGTCATAAAAAAGGCTGACACGGGCCTCCTATTGAGTGTGTTTAACAGTTAGAAGGTAGTCAGAGCCAAGCTTCAATTCTCATTTAACAGTGAAAGCCTTTCGCCAAACGCAGCTTGAACTAAATATTCCACACCTAATTCCCTCCAGTGAAACATGTTCATAATTCATTTTGGAGATGCGATTGTTTTGTTTTCTTTCAAAGAGCTGCTAAAAGTTTGTAGTGATTATTCATTCCAGTGCATAATACCTGTTCTGGGTCATTAGGGAACTGAGGGGAAATTATGAAGCTAGGAAATTATTTGGAGACAATTTCAGGGCCTGTTCAGATCAGGAGTTTGTAAATTAGCATTCGCTGCCAGTGTCAGCACACTAAGACTTCATTTCAATAGTTTATGCAGAACATAATAGTACAGTATATTCATACATGATTGTAAATCAAATATACATATTAATAACCAGGTGTATGCTTCAAGTGACAACTATACAACCAGAAAAGACATCTTCTGAGTAATTGTATTCATTGTAATTTTTTTAAAGACCCTCATTAAAGTTTTGGCTTGTAGTTCAATGTGTTTTAATTCTGTGATATATTGTGCACCTAACACTTTATGCATATATAAATTATAGTATTTTTCTTTTGGGAAAACGGACTAAAAGCAATATAACGGCGTCTTTAACCGTAGTGCATCCTTGGGGTAATTTTAGTTTTTGAAAATGTTGGCTTAATGCAAACAGCAATTGTTTGTTTGTATGTTAAAAAAGGTGTTTATACTGTATTGTAGTTTTAATATTTGACCCTCATTTCCTTTTATCAATGTATGTAATGTATGTAGGACCTCAAAGACAAAAATGTCCCCTTTGAAACCAATTCAATTTGCCATATTAAATCCCAGTGCCATTTTAAGCATAAAATCATGCATTCTTCGTTCATTAATTTGGCAAGTCTTCAAAAATGTTTTTAGAGTTTTTATTTATTTATTTATTTTTAACGTTTTTACCCTTTTAACACCATTTTTTTCAGGTTTGGCTATGAGTTATGGTTATGGAGCAAATAACGTTTTCTAATCACTGATGTATCCAATGCTTTAAGAAAAAAAGCTTTTAATTTAATAAATGGAAAATGCATGTCTATTCATCTATGCAGTGTCCTTTTAAGGTGAAATAAAACAAAACCCATAGTTACTATAGTTAACCAAAAATTAACCATGGTTTTGCTACAGTAATCATAGTTTAATCATTGTATTTGTAGTAAAACTGTGGGTTATAAAAAAAAAAACAAATAAATTGGCAAATAATTTCTTTTTTTGTTTTTGTTTTCATAACTGTATTGCCTTAATGGATTTATTTTTTGTATTGTTTAATAATAATAATAAAAAATAAATCATATAAAAGGTTTGTGATATGTACTCCCAAGTCCCATTCAGAATCAAATGATTCACAAATCCACACCAAAGTCATGTCACATCTAAAATCAAATGATTTGTGATCTGAGCACAGTAGTCCCAATCCGAATTATTCGCGGAGCACAAATTGTGAATCATTTGATTTAGATCAGAGTTTTGGAATGAATGATTTTGAAATGATTCATGAACCTTCTCGGAAGTTCTGATCTTAAATAAAAGATTCATAAACCTACGTCTAAGTCCTGTGGTGTGTTCTAAACAGGATGTATGAAAACAATCATGTCTGCCATGATGAAGGGTTATTCCAAATCACTTCAAAGGACCCTTCAGATTAAAGGATTTTGAAGGGTACATCTGATGGACACTTCGGGCTCCCATGATCCTTTGTGCAGATTCTTTGCATGATGACGGCACCTCCGTGTGGGCACATGATTATGACGCTGAAGGGCACTTCAGTAAACCATTGTTTGGTCCCCTACACCCTTCAACCCTTCGAAGCTCTCATTTCAATGGTTAAATCCTTTGAAGGGATTAGGGCATAGGGATGTGCCCTTCAGAATGGAACGCAGGCCTGATCTAAATTAAATGATTCACGATTCACATTCCAAAATCCCGATCTGAATCGGATGATTTGTGAAGCCAAACCAAAGTTCTGATCTAAATCAAATGATTCATGTTTTGCTCTCTGAAGTCCTAATCTGAATCAGAAGATTTGTGAAGCTGCACCAAAGTTCTGATCTAAATCAAATGATTCATGATTCTTTTTCCAAAGTCCCAATCTGAATCAGATGATTTGTGAAGCCAAACCAAAGATCTGATCTAAATCAAATGATTCAAAATTCGCTCTCTGAAGTCCCGATCTGAATCAGATGATTTCTGAAGCCGCACCAAAGATCTGATCTAAATCAAATGATTCAAAATTTGCTCTCCGAAGTCCCGATCTAAATCAGATGATTTGTGAAGCCAAACCAAAGTTCTGATCTAAATCAAATGATTCACGATTCGCTCTCCGAAGTCCTAATCTGAATCAGAAGATTTGTGAAGCTGCACCAAAGATCTGATCTAAATCAAATGATTCACGATTCGCTCTCCGAAGTCCCGATCTGAATCAGATGATTTGTGAAGCCAAACCAAAGTTCTGATCTAAATCAAATGATTCAAAATTCGCTCTCCGAAGTCCTAATCTGAATCAGAAGATTTGTGAAGCTGCACCAAAGATCTGATCTAAATCAAATGATTCATGATTCTTTTTCCAAAGTCCCAATCTGAATCAGATGATTTGTGAAGCTGCACCAAAGATCTGATCTAAATCAAATGATTCATGATTCTTTTTCCAAAGTCCCAATCTGAATCAGATGATTTGTGAAGCTGCACCAAAGATCTGATCTAAATCAAATGATTCACGATTCGCTCTCCGAAGTCCTGATCTGAATCAGATGATTTGTGAAGCTGCACCAAAGATCTGATCTAAATCAAATGATTCACGATTCACTCTCCGAAGTCCCGATCTGAATCAGTTTTTATAGTCAAGACATTGAGAAAAGTTGCTTTACAAAGTTTGTGCATCAAAACTGAAATGTTGTATTAGTCATTTTTACAAAAAAGGCCTATTGTTTACTTTTAAGTACAGTTAAATGGAGACTTTTTTTTTACTTTCACTCAAGTAAGCCGGGTTGTTTTGACTAGGACTTTTAATTAAGTCAAATTTTGACACTTAACCTATAATTATGCATAATTTCTCAGTACTTGTTGTAGCGCTGCCTTTGCATCTATTCAGGCGAGTTAATTACCTTACGGACTAAACTGATTTTGAATGCATTTTTGGGGTGGGCGTAAGTGCAGTCCTGATGAGAGTCCACTTCAGAGGTGTGTGACTTTTACTGTCTCCAGAAATAGCGAAAACATCAGGTTTGTTGTGTTTTAGTGGAGAAGATCCACTCGCAAACTTCTGCGAGTGCCTGTGAACTCTGATCCTTAGAGTACACTTTCACTTTCCATCATCATTTATTAATACGGCATCACCTGAAGTCTCTGTTCACAAAAAGGCGACAGCGTCCCCAGCCGACAATTACACTTAAACAACAGTGTGTCCTTCTAATGAAAACCAAGTTGCCACACACATGCAGCTCTCCGTCAGAAAGATTGTTGCAAGGGTGACAGCTCTGGTCCTTCGTGTCGTTTTGTAGCATCTCCTTAAACCTTAGAATATCCTTGCATGCTGTTGAACAGACATAGGATGGTTGCTTTTTTCTTAAGTATGATAGATGGAGTTTAGAGCTGCTTGACCGTCCACATCGTGTCCCTATTCTCCCGGAGGGGAAGAGACTGTTGTCGAATAGCAATATTGTGCTTCCAGTGAGCATTTGTTTCCCCTCAATCTACGGCGACTCAATTGTTTCATGCGTTTATTGGAGTCGAGCGCTTATTGAAGATGAACAGCGGCACTTCATTGTTCACTGTTGGATTTACTCAGCATTACTCAACTAAATTACACACGTTTTCTTTCTCCAAATTATTCCCAGTAAAGCCCTTCCTCCAGTCTCGACGCTGCAGAAATGGATAGCGAGGCTAGTCTCACAAGGTTTTGTAGGCCTGAATTAGGCTGAAATGTATGTAACATCAGCATTTGGCCTTGGCTGTCCAGTACAGGAAAATAATAATCATAATAATCCTGTATTTTAAAAGTAAATGAGGCTAAGTAAATCTATCCATCCATCCATCCATCTATCTATCATTTACACACATATACACGTAGTACTGGGTAGATTTCTTAACAAATTGTAGTCTGTTACTGATTTAGATTACTTTTTACCCAACTTGTTTTAAACTTACCATTAAATTTACAATGTTGATATAAAACCGCAAAGAGGAAGAAAATTCCATTTCCTGAAAACACTTACACACTAAAAACAGAAATATTTAATTTGTTTTACTTGCATGTGTGACCATCAGCCGACATCAGGGAACTATATCAGAGAACACTAAATATGTGAATGCCTTGTTAAATTAGTAAAATATGACATTCCTCGAGGATTTCAAGTACATATTTTGTCAAAGAGGTTTGGCTGACCAAAAAAATAATAATAATAAAAATAAAGAAATCCCTGCATTAACAAATATGAATAAACATGAAAAAAGCAATGCCAAAAAAGAAGAAGAAAAAATGAAGAATGAATCACTTCTAATTTACTGCCATTGTGTGAATAATATGTAATCATGTAATCCATAGAAATAACTGTTATTGAAATTTGATTACAAAATCCAGATAACATGTAATCTGTTCCTCCCTCATCACTGTATGTATGTGTGTGTGTGTGTGTGTACACACAGCATCATCGCATGGCTCAAAATGATAACTACTTGTTTACCATATTTTTAATGTGCATTATAATCTATTCAGTTAGAAACTTATTTTGCCTCCAGCAACTCACTTATAATTGCTGAATGTTTCTTTTTGAATTAAATTATAATTTTGTTCATCACAGACATTGCAAAGACTTTATCACCTTAATTGTTTTTTAAACTTAAAATACAAAATCAGCAGCATAATAAGGTAATTTTTGCAATGTTATTTAATGTAGTTGTTTTTTTACATTTATATAGCAGCTGCCAGGTTATGACCAAATGTATATGATTATTATGTTTCTTGATGTTTAAAAGTTTGTGTGTGTGTGTGTGTGTGTTATTGTCAGGAAAAAAACAAGGAATAAATCAATAAATTATAGAACTTGATATTGTACTGTTGACTTGAGACTTGGACTGTTATTGAATCTTTTTATCTTGGGCAATGTTTTTCTGATTTAGATGTTATTCTGAATCATCTACTGATCATTTTTGCAACCTGTAATATCTTGAAATTATAAAAGTTGTGGTCACCATTCGCTTTCATTGCATCTTTTCCAACTCATATGAAGTAAATGAGTGTTGACTGAAGCTGTCAGTCCATAACATCTCCTTTTGTGCAAATTTGTATGTATAAATTACAGAATTATACATTTTAAACTGTCCATAAAATATATAATGATTTTTTGTTCAAACTGGCACATAAAATATAAAAAATGAGTTTAATTTATGAAAAAAGTGATCCCTCATGGGTTCTGGTACACACTTTTGTAGAGTGTTAAACTTTGTAATTTCACATTGTTGTGAAGGTCAAGCTGGACTGGACAGGATGTTAGCTGTTTGCCTCAGTGTGTGTGTGTGTGTGTGTGTGTTCCTCAATGACAAGCTGTCATCAGTGGTTTATTCAGAGCTGTTGACCCTGCTCTGTGTTAACAGTCACTATGAATAAATGTTTTAAGTAAATGTTTGATGTTTAAATGCAAGAATATTTTTGATTTAAAAACAGTTTTTCCTTATAAAAGGTCTGTGCATATTTCTCTCCTGCACTCTGCGCACACTATGCACACAGTGATGCCATAGAAGAACCATTTCTGGTTCCACAAAGAGCCATTCAGTCAAAGTTTCTTTAAAGAACCATCTCTGTCTTACCTTTTTTAATCTGAAGAACCTTTCGCCACAAAGAACCTTTTGTGAAACAGAAACATTCTTCAGATGTTAAAGGTTCTTCTATGGCATCCTGAAACACCTTTATTTTCAAGAGTGTGATTCAATGAAAAACATTTTATTGGAGAAAGTAATAATGGACTGAAGACTCTAATTTTAGCTGGAAGCAACAGTTTGTAGTTTAAAAACGTCATTTCATTCACTCAAATTCACTCAATTTGGTTCTCATTTGTTTCAAACAGCCAGATTTTCTCTTCACAAAACATTTACTGATGGACTGGAGTGTTGTGTGGATTAGCTGTGGATTATTGTGATGTATTTATCAGCTGTTTGGACTCTCATTCTGACGGCACCCATTCACTGCAGAGGATCCACTGGTGAGCAAGAGATGCAATGCTACAATTCTCCAAATTTGATGAAAAAAAAAACTCATTAACATCATGGATGGAGTAAGGAAGAGGAAATATACAGCAGAGTGAACTATTTCTTTAAGCAAATACACAGATAATCAAACATTATTAGCAGCGATCGATAAGAGATAAGGAATATCACATTTAGTATGTCTAAAACACATTTATAAGGCAAGTGGGAAAATAGCACTATAACATTTTCCTATAACATTATTTAAACCATTTTAACCATCAAAAACGCAAAAGAGAGCTTTTTTCCAAGTGAAATGAGATCATGATCAAATATAACAGCCTGCGTATATTGCAGCTTTTAAAGGTGGCTGCTGAATTATTTAGAATAACTTCTTTGTTCATTGACAAAGAGGTTTTAAAGTTTCCTCATAATGCATTTTCTTGATCATGGAAGCAAGGAATTAATTATTCTCTAGCTCAAGTTTTTGAACGCAGGCCATTCTTCCAAATGAATATTATTGATTTTTTTAAGCACATTGATGTTAACAATAAAAAGACAGAAAAAACCAGTGCTTCAACCAACAGATTAGACTCTTTAATACCACAAAGGTTTCTTTTAAATGGCAGTGAGACTGCAAAGTGTTCAGACGATAACTTTAGCTCATGCTTCTCAGGTTTGATCCACCCATGACAGTACAGTTCAGTCTAGAACTACATTTATTCACTGTTGTCCCACAAAGGGAAGAATAACATGATGCTCACCAAACTTAATACGATTTGCTCGTAATCTGATTAAAGGTTAACCGGAAAAACGGGGTCACCGGAGTGGAATCCCAAATTCATCGACACACTTTCAATTATTCTGGAAACATCAAGAGTCCCTTGACCTTCGGCTTCGTCTGCGATTCATGAGGGCCGTTATTGATTTAAGCAGGTATAAGGAGCCGTCTCACCGTGCTGGAAATTCAATCTTACCTGACATCCACAGGTTTATTGCTCAAGATGCTGTCACAACAGCCTGTGTGCTTACACATCAAAACAAATGACATAATTCACCATCTCACAGTCTCGTTGTGTCATCCGCCAACAAATATTAATCTGTCACTGTACGCTGGGTTGCTATAACAGCTCCAGAACACTTGAACATGTCTGAATGCCAGCCACTAAATTGCATTTAACATTTTATGTTCCAAAACAATTTATGCATGTTCATATTTCATATCGTAACACTTTAGAGTTGAACTACAGCTGTGGTTTCTCTGCTCAGATGCTAGTTAATTCAATTGAATTACACAAATGGTTATGAAGTTGGCATTGTTAATTGGCCGATTTTGTAACTAATGCAGTAAAACCCATATATTTTAACCCTCATGTTATGTTCAAGTCGTTTTGATTCATAGAGAATTTTCTTTTTCCAGAAAAAGACACATTATGTAAATAAGTCATCAAATATTGGACTCTGTCTTTGTCAATTTGCTGTTGTTGTTGTTTTATTATTTATTTAGCACACATGTTGGATTTCTTTTTGAAACTGATTGGTCTTAGGCCTCACTGATCTGAGTTCATGCATCTCAGTTTTTGAGCAAAAAATGAATCATTTTGGCAATATTAAATAAAATATGAAAAATAGTTTGTCACTAGTGTAATTATAATTAACCCGGAAGTTTGTTTTTAAATGCTTGTGTAAAAGACATTTGACCAGCCAACAAAAATGAGCTAATACGTCTCTATATTGTTACCAAAAACTGGATTTGAATCATTTATTTATTTTTTCTTTCTGGACTGATTTAAGTGGTTCAATTAAGCATGGTTTAAGTGTCCAAATGCTTTTGAGATACTTGAAAAATACTAGTTTTTGGTAGGGTATCACAAACACAAAAATATGCTTTTCTGTGAAAAAGACAACAGTTTGCATGCCTTGTTGAATTATGTTCTTCATTTCATGTTGTCTATGAAAAATGTACTTATAGAACAAAGTGCTTCTATAAAGCTATTCAGTTTGTTATATTAAGATCAGGAAGAGAACTGGCATTTTTAAGTCATGGGATCCCTCTGGAATATCTTCTGGCTTTTATAATAGCTGTTTGTTTCGATTTCTGTGTAAAATAATATCTGTTGTTAACATAGTCCCACTACATGAATTAACCTAACTATTTGCTTAAAATTTGCAGCAATATTTACTTAAACTAAGACGCTTTTTTAAAATGAAAAGTTCAAAGTTCTCTATTTCAGGACAGATATTGTGGAGAAATAATGTACTTATATTATAGGAGCCGAGTTTTATATCTTTGCATTGCAGGATATTCATTATTTGGTAAATGGCAAGTTGCTTTTAATTCTCTCCCAAGATTTCCTTTAGTGCAAAACTCATTTACAACTCTAGAAAATAATTAGGATTGCGGGGAAGAAAACAAAAACAAAACAAAAAAACAGAAGCCCCAGAGGAAAATAAATAAGCATTCAATGTTTTGTTTGTTTTTCTATTGTGAGACAACCAGGTTTTATTTATGTGTCAAAACAGATGAGATTCATGCATTGAGTGAACATTTGTGAGTGTATATTAGTACAGCAGAGATCAACTTAAGCTACAAACAGACATTTTGTCATCATTTACCCATCCTTATGCTTTTCCAAACCTGACTGACTTTCTCACAGAAACACTAGAATAATGTACATGTTGTTCTTTTCCATGCAATTACAATTAACAGAGCCTGGAGCTTTCAAGCTTCAAAAAGCATTCGAAAAATTTTCAAAAGTGGCCTATATGATTATGCATGCATGCTTCTGCCATAGATTTGTTTCCCCTCACGATTCAGAAAATTCTCAATGATTTTTTTTTTATTTGTTTATTTTTGTTCCACAGCAGAAACAAAGAAGTCAGAACTGCAAGATTTGAAAAAAGAATTGTGAGAAATAAAATTGGAGCGTGAGAAAAAAATAAAAATAAATAAGTTGATAAAGAGAACATGAGTTTATATCTTGGTATTTTGTCTTATGAGCTAAAAGTCACAATTCAGAGAAAAAAAAGTGAATTAATTAATTCATTTTGAAATTAACTTGCAATTAAAAGAAAACTTTTAGAAAGTTTTTCTTAAGAGCGAAATTAAAATTGCTTTTCTGTGTCGGGAACATTACATGTGAATGAATCATTCAAACTGTGAAAAAGATTGAGCTCAAAAGAACCATTCATTCATAAGCTGGACATTGCTGAATTCATTATGAACTTATGAATGCATCAAGTAGAGCAAATGCGGATGTCAAGATTTTCAGTGAATGAGGCTTCTTTGGTCTGTTAAGCTATAATTGTCAACATAAAACTTTAGATCACGAGTCATTTAATTCATTTTTATACTTTTGCTTTTTAGAAGCATTAAATTGCCAGTCCACTTCCACTGTAAATACATGGACAAAATGATCCTTTTGTGTCTTGACAATGTTATGATCAGGAATAAAAAATTACGCTTGTGTATTCAGTTCATAAAAATCATTATCACATAATCAGAGTTTGAAATATGAGGTTAAGCAGCAGTGAGGGAAGACTATGTACATAACCACAGAAGAAGAAGAAGAAGAAGAAGAAGAAGAAGAAGAAGAAGGCACATTTGCAATGTTCTTGTTGAAATCGCTTGTCCTAATAAATATGTCACTGGATTTCTGAACATAAATATTTTGGGACATTCAGAAAGCAAATGGTATTGTGAAAAGCCATCAGAGCTTAACAGCAATTGCTTGTATTTATTCCAGTGAGATCTGAGAGTATTATTCTGTTAGAAATGGAGGTGAAAGGTAACGTTAAATCTTTCAGGACCACCGTACAGGATCTGACCAACAATGGAAATTGGATTATTTACAGAAAAGTGAAAACTAATTTTCTAGTAAAAATGTGGGATTTCTAACTGAGCTTCAGCTAAAGATTCAGTATTGTTTGAGGTGAGATCTGCAGTTGCAAACTGTGTTAATGTAGTAATATATATACAATAGGAATGGAGCAGTTGGATTAACACACCAATATATAAATACCATGTGTTGTCACAATGGAACATTCCATTTAATCTATTGTTTTATTTATTTTTAGGCTTTTCATGCGATAATGGAACACAATGGAAAATAATAAAATTGGCCTACATTTAGAATCTATGTATTTGAATTGCACTGTAAATGTCCATTCATTCGGATTACACAAAAACATTATTATGAACTAAAAACTTCTAATGCATTTTTGTCAGTCACGCATTAATGCAACAGGCATTTTCACAATTGCACTTGTGTCATGTTTACAACTATCCCACAATATGACTTTATATCTCATAAACGCAAAGTTAAGTTATTGTGAATTATAAAGTCACAAATGTATGACTTTATATCTCACAATTACTAAGTTAATTGTTATATTTGTGACTTTATATCTAACAATATGACTTTATCTCACCAAAGCCTAGTTATTTGTTATACTTCTGACCCATATTTATCAGGTAAGACACAGGTTGTCTCAAAAAAAAGTTTATTTACTCTATCCATCTATTTGATTTGATATAATGAATCAAAAATAAATGAATCATAAATGAAGGTCTCAATAATGTTTTGAATGTACAAAAATATAAAACCAAAACTCTTACAGTAATTGAGATACATCTTCCCTATGTGACAACTAGCCCCGGTCTCCCCGTAATGCAAAACATGCTTTAAATGAAGTGGGTTGGAAAGCTCTCTGTCCTCTGTAGCATGCAGTGAGATTGAGCGACAAGCAGTCGGTGTAATTTATGGGTCCGTGGCACCTCAAAACGAATGAAAGTATTTCTCATTTAAATCTTACATAAGACGCCAAAGGCCCTCGAAGCATCAGAGTGCTTTCTGAGTCATTGTCATTGCCCTTGAAGCCACATCATTCACAAAAATCATCTATTTGGGTCTCTTCTGAACTGGGTAAATCTTCATAGTGTGCTGTTTTCAGAGACAGATTTTCATAATTTATGCTTAAAGGGACAGCTCACCTAAAAAAATGAATATTCTTCATGTTGTTGCAAACCTGTGTGCTGTTATTCGGGCTCTAGGACACAAAGAGTAAAATTTAGAAATTGGTTTGAGAAGCCACATCTATCAAGCTGCAAAAAGGACCATGTATTTGCATGACAGCCTTAATGTTTAAACACAGTGTATTGGCATGTAGAGCCGGCAGTGATGTATCTTTAACAGCTCATATTAAATGACACAGGTGCACTAATCTGGGCTCTTGTGATTAAAACCCAGCTCACATTTAGCGAGCAAACAGGTTCAGCCCTATAAAGTCAGTGAGATATGCAGCTTCATGTCTGATCCAGCGAGGCATTTGAGGACCTCATTACACAGTCAGGCCAAGATTAGAGCTGATTTGATGAAATGCTAGCGAGACGCTGAATATGTGTGTAGGTATGTGTGGATATCCACATGTACACATCAGCCATCAATCCCAGCTTAAAATACTTGCATTTCTTATTTCTTCAAAATGTTTGCTTATCTCACAATTGAACTCTTTCTTTGAATTCTAGCTTTATAGCTTTATAGTCAGAGTATGACTTCATATCTCACACCTGCAAAGTTATATCTCAGAATTAGAGTTATTTGTTATACATAACTCACAATATGACTTCAGAGCTCACAGTTGCAAAGTTATTTCTCGTATTTATGATTTAGTATCAATTACAAAGTTATTTGTTAGATTTTTGGCTTTGTCTTTTACAATATGACTTTATACCTCACAATTGCAAAGATACTTGGCATATTTGTGGCTTTATATCTCACAATTATAAAATTATTTATCACATTTATGATTTTATATCCTGCAATACGGCAATATAATTCACAATTACAATATTATTTGTCTACATTTTGGCTTTATATTTCACAATTGCGAAGTTATAATTCATATTTGTGGCTTTACATCACACACTTTATGATTTTACGTCACACAATATGACTCTAGATTTCACAACTATGGAGTTATTTATTATAATTTTGGCTTTATATTTCACAAGATCGCTTTATACTTCACAACTGCAATATTTTTGGCTTTATATGTTAAAATATGACTTTGTATCTCATAATTGCAAAGTTATTTCTCATGTTTATGATTTTATATCCCACAATATGACTTTTGATCTGGCTTTATATCTCCCAATGAAAAAAATATTTCTCACAGTTATGTTTTTATATCCCAAAATATGACATATTTCACAATTACAAAGCTATTTGTTATAATTCTGGATTTATATTTCACAATATGACTTTATACCTCACACCTGCACTAACCTCCAAGTTAGTTGAGATATCTTTGTCTTTATATCTAACAAATCATTTTATATCTCATAATTCCAAAGTTATTTCTCATATTTATGATTTTATATCCCACAATATGACTTTTGATCTCACAGTTGTGAAGTTAGTAGTTATATTTGTGGCTTTTTATCTCACAATTACAAAGTTATTGTTTGTATTTTTATATCTTTTACAAATACTTGTACTTCTGGTAATTGAGAGTATTTGTTAGAATTAATTTCATTCAAAGCTTTAGGAATTTGAAATCTATAATAAATGTAAACAGGTTTCTACAGTATAGGTAGTGTTAGATTGGTCCTCATTGTGTGTGTGTTGATTATGCTCCATTTCTTTCCTAAGATGCTCTGTAAATGGCTGTTTGTCTGATACTGTGGATAAAGTTCACAGATTGAGTGAAAAAAGAAAGACGGCCTGAGCAGCAGTGATGAAACAGAAAATCAGCTGTAAGCGAACTTTTCTTCTGTGTGATAGTGTTGAGAAAGGTGTCTGAAAGGACTGGAATAGCTTGTGCTTTGGTGAATTATTAAATATTGCAGTTTGCTGTGGCACACTACATCATTTTTCAGATTAACTTTGAGTTCAAGGCTGTTACTTGAGTTCACACTGAATGCCATTTTCCCCAAATGTGCCACAGTCTTTTATTATAAGGCTTAAAGTTTGTTGATCCTTAAAAGCTTACAGACATTCCAAAAATAATTATTTTCATTAAACTAATTTATTCCAATATTTTTTGCACCTGTAAAATAAAGTGTGTTTTAAATTAAATCACATATATTACATATTTCACTAAATCACATGTGATTTTACAAACCACAGCGAGTTATTTACTTATTTGACTGGTTTTGAACGCTATGGGCCCTATTTTAACGATCTGAAACGCAAGTGTCAAAGCGCGAAGCGCAAGTAAGTTTGTGGGCGGGTCTCGGCGCTGTTGCTATTTTCCCGGCGGGATAAATGGCTCTTGCGCCCGGCGCAAATCTAAAATGGGTTGGTCTGAAGTAGCTTCATTATTCATAGGTGTGGTTTGGGCGTAACGTGAAATAAACCAATCAGAGGGTCATCCAACATTCCCTTTAAAAGCAGGTGCGCAAGTGCCATTATGGATTGCTATTATTATGACGTATTTACCAGGCGCACGCCAGGAGCGGTTCACAGCCGAGGAGACTGATGTTCTTGTAAGAGCAGTGAAAGACAGAGAAGTTGTGTTGTATGGGGATGGGAGAAACCCACCCAAAATTGCGTCGGTTAAACAAGCGTGGGAGGAAATAGCCACAATTGTTTCATCGATTTTTTTTCCTGGTTCCTGACGGACAAACATATTTGTCAGATGTCCTTATATACATATATGACCTCAAACATGTCTGATCCTTAATTACTACAATTAGCCTGAATAATTTGTACGCTAGATTTATGCCTATTTTTTCACATCTTCGTGGCACACCACAATGATTTCCGTCATCTCAAGTGTTAATATTTTTTTAGTGTAACAATTTATGATTTGCAAAAATAACTGTTGCATCTGTGTAGATTACATGAGCAAAGTGTATGCGCGTTGTGCACGCTATACATTATGGTCAAGCATGCGCCCTTAAAATAGCATAATGAACAACGCGCAACGCGCCACTGACTTTAGACTAGGTTTTTTCTGGTCAGTGGCGCAATTGTTTAATGGAACAGGAAAATAGCACCAGGGATTGTTTGCGCCGGAACACGCCTCCTTTTTTGCGCTGAACCGCCCAGGGAGCGCAAGTTCATTCACTAGTTTAGCGACGTGCTTCTGTGGAGGGAAAAGCGCGCTTTGCGCGGGTGCAAAATAGGAATGACACATGCGTCGGTGTACAAAGTCAATTGCGCTGGGTGCAAGATAGGGCCCTATGTGTGTACATTTAAAGCGTCATATGCTCTTTTCAGATGATATGTGAAATACATGACCAAACATATTATTTTGCCATCTTTAACTCATTTTAATCAGTGTTATTTAAGTATCATTACAGGTGCTGGTCATATAATTAGAATATCATCAAAAAATCAATTTATTTCACTAAATCCATTCAAAAAGTGAAACTTGTATATTATATCCATTCATTGCACACAGACTGATATATTTCAAATGTTTATTTCTTTTAATTTTGATGATTATAACTGACAACTAAGGAAAATCCCAAATTCAAGTATCTCAGAAAATTGAAAGGCCTTTAAATGGTCTCTCAGTCTAGTTCTGTAGGCTACACAATCATGGGGAAGACTGCCGACTTGACAGTTGTCCAAAGGACGACCATTGACACCTTGCACAAGGAGGGCAAGACACAAAAGGTCCTTGCAAAAGAGGCTGGCTGTTCACAGAGCTCTGTGTCCAAGCACATTAATAGAGAGGCGAAGGGAAGGAAAAGATGTGGTAGAAAAAAGTGTAGAAGCAATAGGGATAACTGCACCCTGGAGAGGATTGTGAACAAAACGCATTAAAAAATGTGGGGGAGATTCACAAAGAGTGGACTGCAGCTGGAGTCAGTGCTTCTAGAAACACTACGCACAGACGTATGTAAGACATGGGTTTCAGCTTCGCATTCCTTGTGTCAAGCCACTCTTGAACAACAGACAGCGTCAGAAGTGTCTAAAGACAAAAAGGACTGAACTGCTGCTGAGTGCTCCAAAGTTATGTTATCTGATGAAAGTAAATTTTGCATTTCCTTTGGAAATCAGGGTCCCAGAGTCTGGAGGAAGAGAGGAGAGGCACCCAATCCATGTTGCTTGAGGTCCAGTGTAAAGTTTCCACAGTCAGTGGTGGTTTGGGGTGCCATGTCATCTGCTGGTGTTGGTCCACTGTGTTTTCTGAGGTCCAAGGTCAACGCAGCCGTATACCAGGAAGTTTTAGAGCACTTCATGCTTCCTGCTGCTGACCAACTTTATGGAGATGCAGATTTCATTTTCCAACAGGACTTGGCACATAGTGCCAAAGCTACCAGTACCTGGTTTAAGGACAGTGGTATCCCTGTTCTTAATTGGACAGCAAACTCGCCTGACTTTAACCCCATAGAAAATATATGGGGTATTGTGAAGAGGAAAATGCGATAATAGTGTCTGTGCATTTATTTGCAATCAAGTCAACGATATCGCTGTAGATGAAGTGTCCCCAACTAAGCAAGCCAGAGGCGACAGCAGCAAAGGAACTGAAACTTCATCATTGACAGAATGGAGAAAAAAACCTTGGGAGAAACCAGGCTCAGTTGGGGGGCCAGTTCTCCTCTGACCAGACGAAACCAATAGTTCAATTCCAGGTTCAGCAAAGTCAGATTGTGCAGAAGAATCATCTGTTTCCTGTGGTCTTGTCCTGGTGCTCCTCTGAGACAAGGTCTTTACAGGGGATCTGTATCTGGGGCTCTAGTTGTCCTGGTCTACCTCTTCAGGGTAAGAATATATGACATAACTGATCTTCTCTGCTGAATGAGCTCAGATATGGTAAAGACTGTGCCTCGCTTTAGTTTTATACGGATTACATAATCAGAGAATATTAGTTTTCAATTTCAATTTGTTCTTATTATTAAATATAGACACAAGCGTTCTATAGACATATGTATCTGTGTCAAATGTTCCCTGAGTTTGTGACATGTAGGAAGTTGCTCACGGAGATGTAGACAGCAGAAAGTGCATCCTGTTTGTTTAGTTTATTTTGCAAAAGCACAATGTTTTGTTGTTATTGTCAGTGTACACAAATAAAAGTGGGCCCTTTTTAGATTCAGTTGATTTTAGTCTTATCTGTATCTGAGTATTTAAGGTTTTTCTTAAAATATTTATATTTATATACTGGATTTAGATTTGTGTATTCAGATAAATATCCTCATGATATACATCAAAGCATGTGTTCTGTGGTCAGCCGAGATGCACACATTACTAGACAGAGCGCAGACATCAATCACCCACTCAGGTGTTGTCAGACTGTATTAAAGCACTGTCCAGTCATCAGGTGATGATCTGAGCGAACGCTGAGCCGCATTCAGAAACTCAGAGAAGAATTAGCTTCTATAATGACACCCATCATTATTATTCACACCATGCATACAGAAAGGTTTTTAAATAATTGTCTAAATTACACATCATGACTCTAATGCATGCATATGCACATATAAGTAAGGGACACGCATAATGTCAGGATGGATAATGCGGTGGTGTCAATGCTAATTAACTGGCAAGTGTCCAGCTGTGTGACTGCATTTTGGAGGCATTTACAGCTTGATATTATTCAATCAGTTGATTAGATTCCTCTATACTCACAGCTAACTTGGCACTAATGTTATTTATAATGGTTACTTGCTGGCCAAAGTCAAAAAGCTGAATCTGTATTGCTGTATAGGGTAAATTATGATGTTCAAACAAGCCAAGCAATATTTAGATAGAATAACAGAGTTTACATTTTCCAGGGAATACACTTACAAATGGCTTGTTTATAGTTGTCTTTGCATATTAGGCTGGAGAAAGTATTCAAACAACGAAAAAATGCCACACACATCACCTCTAAACAGAAAGGCCATTTCATATACCGTCATCTTTTAGCAGACATTAAAGTGGCAAGATAAAGGAGGGATGAGAGATGCAAAAAGCACAGTTCTCTTTAACAAACTCACCCTTGGGTTTAGGAGGGAACACAAATCAATACACACAGCCTGCAGTGTGAAGTGAGTGCTGAATGCCAATTAATTCTCAAATTTCTTTTCATGTTTAATATGAATTCAAAAAATGAATATATTAAAACAGAGCTATCAACTGATAATTTTATTTTATTTTTATTATTGTTGTTGATGTTAAATTAAAAGTAGGTGAACAAATAAATACATTTATTTTATTAGTTTCGTTAAAGTTTAAGAATATTAATATTATAAGTCGCATCAGTCCAAAAATAAGACGTGATGAGGAAAAAAACGTAAGTCGCACTGGACTATAAATCGCATTCATTTGGAACCAAGAACCAAGAGAAAACATTACCGTCTACAGCCGCGAGAGGGCGCTCTATACTGCCAGAGATGCTGCTCAGTGCTCCTGTAGCCTACAGTGAGCAGCATAGAGCGCCCTCTCGCGGCTGGAGATGGTTATGTTTTTTCTTAGTTCATTTCTCTCATTTCATGTCAAATAAATTTTGATAAATAAGTTGCACCTGATTATAAGTCGCAGGACCAGCCAAACAAAGTGTGACTTATAGTTCCGGAAAATACGATATATATATATATCTTCAAAATTACCACTTTATCTGTCTTTGTTGAGAAGTACCTCTCAGGTAGGTCCTTCATGGTGTCATTCTACTGGGGTTCCTCAAGGCTCAGTGCTTGGACCACTTCTCTTCTCCATCTACGTGACATAATTGGGATCTGTCATTCAGAAGCATGGCTTTTCTTATCACTGCTATGCTGATGACACTTAACTCTACTTCTCATTCCAACCAGATGATCTGACGGTACCTGCTCAATTTGCAGCCTGTGTGAGAGACATTTCTAGCTGGATTAAGGACCATCACCTTAAAAACCCATCGTTTTATCATAACTGCTCTATACAGCTAGGCTCATATATAACTCCTTCCGGGACAGCCAGAAACCTAGTTGTGACCGATGATCAGTTAAGATTCACAGACCATATTACCATAACGGCACAGTCCTGCAGATTTGCCTTATACAACATAAGGAGGATTAGACCCTTCCTGTCAGAGCAGTTAGTTTGAGTCTTAATTATAGGTAACTATAATAACCATGCAACAAAGAAATAAAGAAAGAAATAAAGAAAAAGGTTTATATCTGCAAAATGTTGATCAGATGATGAATAAAGAAAAAAAAATAATCCATCATTAGAATTTTTTTTCTGCAGTTCATCAGATTTGTGGCAACTTGATTGCATTCAGACAAATATGTGTTCAATTTATGCTAATTGAAGCCTCTCAAGTTTTGACAGACCCTATCAACAAATCACCCCAAATTCAAGACAAGTATTCACAACGAATGCACTTGTGAAACATACTGTTACCCAGCCACTCAAATGTTTTGTGATGAGGATGATGACATGCATATACTTATTAAAACTGATAAATCTGCCTTTGTACTGGCTCAAACTAGCATATATCTCTGAAGCTGTAAACATCTATTGTCTTTGCTGTATGTAGGATTTGGTTGTACTGTCTCAAATTTTTCTGTGAAAGAAACATCAGTGGGGCTGTAACAACCTAAATGATCTCTGAGATCATACATAGAGACCAGACATAATAAAACTCTCATGAAGAGTCCATAAAAATATAGCCCATGTGTCCTGTGTTAATATGAATATTCCATATTGATTTTCCACAGGTGATTTACCGTACTTTGCATTGCATAGTGTTTTAGGCTTGAAAGAAAAGTATGTAATTTTAACAAAAAATGAATTTTTTTGTCGTTTTGCTATAGATCTTTTTCTTACAATATATTTTTTTAATCAAATATACCACAACAAATTAAACATTCTATGTATGATCAAAATCTGTCATGTTTTGACGCAGAACAGAAATTGTTAGGAAATATTGCCATCTTTGCAGGAATGTAATATGAAGATTGTACAAAGTAACATCTAACTTTAGCAACATTATTTAAGTGAATAGCAGGCACACCAAATGGGTACAATCTGCATCACGTGACATCATTTTTTGAATACCTTTGTTTTCCCAGTCCACATTTTAATTTATCCTTTGGACAAAAATGCCATCTCAGTATATACAAAATCGAAAACATAGTGAAAATTATGAATTTTAAAATGTATCTGGAGTAATATGGACACTGACACATCAATGTTTGGCCGGATATTTACGGTTGTCAAAATGTTGGTGCATAACTAGTTACATTTATCTGAAATGTCCAGTGAAGTTTATACAAAAAAGATTGTTTCAAAGCAGTTTTACTGTATTAAACAGGACAAAAACAGAATCAGTGAAGAAAACTTCATCACAAAATGCAAACCCAAATTCTACTGTAAATCAGCTATAACAAGACAAGAGTGTCATTATTTAACTTAAAGGGACAGTTCACCCAAAAATGAAAATCCTGTCATTACTTACCCTCTCTCAATTTGTTCCAAACTTGTATGACAACAGAAGATATTTTGAATAAATAAAAGTTGCCGTAGCCATTGACTTCCCCAGTTTATTTGTTCATACTATGGAAGTCAATGGCTACCATCAGTTGTTTGGCAAAACTAACATTGTTCAAAACATTTTATTTTCTGTTCAACAGAAGAAAGAATCTTGTACAAGTTTAAAACAACAAGAGGATGAGTAAATCATGCCAGGATTTTCTTTTTCGTGTAAACTATTTCTTAAAGTTGGTGTTGAAATATAGATTTTTTTTATAAGCAGCTAACGAACACTGAATGGTGTGAAAGAGAGCTCATTTTACCAAATCAATGCTTATATGAAGAAGTGAAAGAGAGATTTCATCTAATTGCACCTTTAATTGTGTGACAGGTGGTAATACGTTTTTTTTTTTTTTTACTTTGTCACTTCTTGCCTTGACAGTAGTTCTGCACATGAGTGCTAAAAAGACTAAAAATGCCCTCCTTTTATTGAGCGAATGCCACATAATTAACAAAACCCCAGTTAATACTTTTGACATGCCCTTGAGAGTAATCCGATAAACGTGTTGTATGGAGGCTTAAACAACATAGCACTAAACATGTGTGAATGCTCTCGTTTCTTAGCTTGAGCCTCCAGAGGTTTAAGTAGGATCCAACTCTGTGTGGTGTTAAAAATAAGCCTAGTAAATATCTGTAAAAAGAAATCTTGCAATTAGATATACTATATTTTAAAATACTATAATTAGACAACATTTACTATTTTACTGATTAAATTATTATATATTATTCAGACAGTTGCAGAAAATGATTACTAATCAATTTATTCTCTGATGTTTATTCATGACATGCATGTTAACAAATAAAATATTTTAGTTCTAAATCTTCTATTTTAATCTTCTATTACACACACACACACACACACACACACACACACAAACTGACTTGGAACTACCTGTGCATTAAATTACATTAAATACACCAGTTAAGAAATTATGAAATTATAAATTATAAAGTTATTAAAAAAATTATTTTCTGATGACATGTGTCAAATAGCCTATTCAAATCTGTGATAAATGATGCAAAAGTGAAAAGTAATTTAATCAAAATTTCAGAATACGTTACTAATACATTGATAGTAACTAAAATGTTTGTTTTAAAACAAAATTAGTAACAGAATACAATTTGTAATGTAAGAATTAAATATAAAATTTTAAAATACTCAAAATCAGACTACAGTTACTTTTTGATTAACTACATGACTATTATTCACAAAATAGGTAATGGTGTAATGATTTTTAATCATAAGTATTGATTGTCTGATATTGCCTGATGAAATCCAGGTAAAAAAAAAAAAAATCTATAATTTCACTTGAACAAGTGTTCATTTTTTATTTTTTATTTTTTATTAAATTAATTTGTACTTTTTTTATTTTTTAAATGTACATTATTAGCTTTTCATTAACTTATGACTCCCCTGCAGTTCCTTATTTTTATATGTAATATTTTATACATTTTAAAAATTATTGTATAGATTTTATAGACTATAAAACATGGGTTTAAAAAAATCGTGCTGTTCACTCTCAGAAATAAAGGTACAAAAGCTGTCACTGGGGCGGTACCTTTTCAAAAGGTGCATATTTGTATATGTTTTGGAACATTTTGGTTCCTTTGAGTACTTAAAATGTACATATTAGAACCCAATAGGTATAAAAGTGTACCTTTTGAAAAGGTACTGCCCCAGTGACAGCTTTTGTACCTTTATTTCTGAGAGTGTATATATGTATTTTTTCTTATTCAAATGCAACATTTTTATCCGTGATAAATGAGTTAGGTCTAAGGTCCGAATGCATTACTTAAAACTGATCAATCCCATTAATGACCTAATTTTTTTGCAATGTAATTTGCAATTAGTAACAGATTACAGTTTGTAAGTTTTTACCCAGCACTGTTAATCAGACACTGAACTTTAATTCTGAACACAGTGTGAGTCATTATGCTCATAAAGAGCAAACAACCTCTTTTTATTCTCTTTGAAAATCCACTTGAAACCAGAGTCACGTAGCGCGTGATCTGCCCAGAGAGAAGAGGGCAGGGGGGCTCTTGTTTTGGCACAGATGTGCGGCACCTTCAGAGCACGGCCCACAGCTGTTGTCATGGTACCGAGCTCATGGTAGCCTGCTTTCATGAATCTTTACCTCAGTTTGGTGTGTTTTCAGGTTGTGGAGACCAGCAGAAATAATCTCCAGCATGATGGAATCACTTCAGCTTATTTACTGAGCCGAGTCTTAGAGCTTCACGTTTGTCTGGGATCTTATGGACTAGCTGATATGCCACCCGGTGTGAAATGGGTTTTGAAGCACAAATTATTATGCTACAGAGGTGCTTAGAGATGTGTAAGTGGAGGATTTTTAAGTATATGGCCCTCTAAGAACCACTCATTTAAACACTTCCTCAGAATTTTTGTCTTGCTTTCCAGTACAAACATCGAAACATTCTTAAATTGAGATGCATTTACTTGAGAAGCAAATCAATCAAGTTCAATCAATCTTCGAAACACAGTTTAAGATATTTTAGATTTAGTCCGAGAGCTCTCAGTCCTTCCATTGAAGCTGTGTGTATGGTATACTGTCCATGTCCAGAAAGGTAAGAAAAACATCATCAAAGTAGTCCATGCTGAATGAAGTCGTAATTTTTGTTATATTTGGACCAAAATGTATTTTCAATGCTTCAACCAATTCTAACTGACCCTCTGATGTCACATGGAATACTTTGAAGATGTTTTTATTACCTTTCTGGACATGGACAGTTTTTTTTTTTTCTTTAAAAAAAAAAAAAAAAAAAAAGAGATTACTTTGAGATTATATCTAAAGCAGTAAAAAAAAAAAATAATTTCTAAATAAAATCAGAAAATTCTGCAATGATATAGAAAGAAACTCATAATTGCGTGAAAAAAGTCTGAATCATGAAAATAGTTAAATATAAACTCAGTATTGTGAGAAATAAAATCAGAATTGTAAAATATAAACTCAATGAAATCAGAATAGTGAGAAATCAAATCAGAACAAACTCAGAATAGGCAAAAAATAAAACCAGAACTGTGAAATATGAACTCAGAATTGTGAGAAACCAAATCAGAATTGTGTGAAACAAATTAGCAAAATATAAACTCGGAATTCTGAGATAAATGCAGAATTCTGAGAAAATGTATACCTCAGTTTTGTTTATATATTGCATTTCTGAATGACCAGATAAAAAGTCAAAATTAACTTGATTTTGCATAGTATTTTTTAATCTACAATTGTGCGGTTATATAGTTGTATAATGTAAAGCAATTAAAAAAAAAAAAAAAAGCTTAATTTAAACAAATTTTTTTCTTCTTCTGAAAAAAATCTGTCTGTGCATGACAAATAAATATGCTAAATACATTGGTATTTATTATGAAATGAGTATAATATCTGATAGCTGCTGTCCCCTTGGTTACATGTCTTTGTGTGTTCTTATGGAGGCAGAAAACATTTTGTCGCCTGCAGCCCATGAACTCCTGACCTCCAGCTGCTATCTGCATGAATTGCCTTGTTCTGCAAGCATCTCAAAGAAGCCATGCAATGCCACTGAATCAGTCTATTCAACTCTTCAATGAAGGCTCAAAGTCAACATGAAATCAGAACTGATTCTATGGACTTTTTTAGAGCATGTTCCTGGTCTCATTGTGAATGATTCATTGGTGCATGGTTATCTTTATAATCTTTCATCAAAACACCTTGCCAACTTTCTTTCTCAGCTTGCATCACTAATCCTTTTACATTTCAGCCCTTTCTCACCAACCACCTCCATCCATTCTGTTTAGAGGTGGGTGGATTGTAATATTGTGAAATATCCTTATCTTTTAAAAAAGCTGTTTTCTGTTTGAATATATTTTAAAATGTCATTTATTCCTGAGATGCAAAGCTGAATTTTCAGCATCATTACTCCAGGTTTCAGTTTCATATGATCCTTCAGAAATCATTTTTTTGATGCTGATTTGTTGCTCGAGAAACATATTACAACTTATTATTATGAATGATGACAACAGTTGTGGTGCTTAATATTTTTGTGGAAGATATATTTTTGATACATTTTAGTGGGATAAATAAAATCTTTAGGGTTCTTTGAAAAGAAAGTTCAAAAGAACAGCATTTATAATAGAAATCTTTTGTAACTTTATAATGCCTTGACTGTCACTTTTAATCAATTTAATAAACGTTTATAATGATGTTACTTATTGTAAATAATTGTTCTAAACAAAGGGAAAACAAAAGTGAGTTTGAGTCAGAGTTATAGTTAACTAAAATTGAAATTAGAATTAAATTAAACATATATATATATATATATATATATATATATATATATATATATATATATATATATATATATATATATATATATATATATATATATATATTAATAATATTTTAAAAAGAATAACATAAATAATTACAAAATTAATAAATAAACAATACATTTATTTATTTATTTATTATTAATTTTTTGACAAACAACAAAATTACTAAATAAAAATAAAACTGATGCAAAATATTAATAAAAACTGTTAGATATCAGTATTTAAATTATACAGAAAAAATAAATAAATAAATAAATAAATACAAATAAAGCTATAATCTCATAACCACTCAATTACAAAAGTTAAACAGGTTGCCG